>NC_053024.1:411617591-411917591 GCF_003073215.2 Triticum urartu
TTTGGTGGAAGATCATATGTTCAGATCCTTTATGCATATTAATACCCCTCTGATTATGAACATGAATATGCTTTGTGAGTAGTTACGTTTGTTCCTGAGGACATGGGAGAAGTCTTGCTATTAGTAGTCATGTGAATTTGGTATTCACTCGATATTTTGATGAGATGTATGTTGTCTCTCCTCTAGTGGTGTTATGTGAACGTCGACTACATGAAACTTCACCATTATTTGGGCCTAGAGGAAGGCATTGGGAAGTAATAAGTAGATGATGGGTTGCTAGAGTGACAGAAACTTAAACCCTAGTTTATGCGTTGCTTCGTAAGGGGCTGATTTGGATCCGTATGTTTCATGCTATGGTTAGGTTCACCTTAATACTTTTGTTGTAGTTGCGGATGCTTGCAATAGATGTTAATCATAAGTGGGATTATTGTCCAAGTAAGGACAACACCCAAGCACCGGTCCACCCACATAACAAATTATCGAAGTACCGAACACGAATCATATGAACGTGATGAAAACTAGCTTGACGATATTCCCATGTGTCCTCGGGAGCGCTTTAAATCATATAAGAGTTTGTCCAGGCTTGTCCTTTGCTACAAAAGGGATTGGGCCACCTTGCTGCACTTTATTTACTTTTGTTACTTGTTGCTCGTTACAGATTATCCTGTCACAAAACTATCTATTACCTATTATTTCAGTGCTTGCAGAGAATACCCTGCTGAAAACTGCTTATCATTTCCTTCTGATCCTCGTTGGGTTCGACACTCTTACTTATCAAAAGGACTATGATAGATCCCCTATACTTGTGGGTCATCACGTATACATGGTGGATACGCCAAAAGAGGATCGTGATGAAGGCAGTAAGGATCCAATTAAGGATAATAACACTGATAAACCACCAAACCGGCGGCATCGGCGACGCTGTTCAAAATCACGCGGCGACAAAGAAAGCAATACCGGCAATGGAGACGATAACACCCCGGAGAATGCCGAAGACCTAGATGCCCCCGTCGAACCAACATCCGAACATGATGATAGGGAGAAGGGGCAGTGTAACCCTGACGAGCCAGTGGGAAATGAGGACTCGGAGAACAACAATTATATGCCACCCTCCGAAGACGAAATAAGCCTCGGCGACGAAGACTTCATCATGCCAAAGGAACCCCTCAAGCAAGAATGCTTTAAGCAATAGCTCATCGAAACCGCGAGGAGCCTGAAAAGGAAGCAGCAACGACTTCAAGCCGAATAGGATACACTCAAAGACAGATGGACTAATGTCCTGGCAGCCGCGGAATATAGCCTCGCACGACCAAGCAAAAGCTACTCGAAGCGCAAGTTGTTACCCCAATTCAACGTTGAGGCACGGGAGCCCCTAACATCAGAGCATAACGCAGCCGATAAACCAGACCGGCCACCGCATGGCCGAGGCAGAACGGCTACCCAAGCCGAACACCAGCCCACATTACCCTGCCGTAAAGGCAGGGATTACACCTATGACTTATGGCAGAACCTAGACACTAGAGCAGGCCTAGCCAGATCAATCTACGGGTCAAGGGGACGAGCCACAACACAAAAGGACGGCTATCAGGCCCAACGTGATCAACACAACCTCACTCGGGGTGAAAACCGCATAGGGACGTCCACCGAACTACGTCACGATGTCGCCCGCTGTAGAGGCACCGCACACCCCCTATGCTTCAACAAGGAAGTAATGGAGCATGAATTCCTAGAAGGGTTTAAACCTATGAATATCGAATCATATGATGGAACAACCGACCCCGCAGTATGGATTGAGGATTTTCTTCTCCATATCCACATGGCCCACGGTGATGATCTCCATGCAATCAAATACCTCCCACTAAAATTAAGGGAATCAGCCCGGCACTGGCTAAACAGCCTCCCAAAGAACTCCATTGGCAACTGGGAAGACTTGGAAGACGCCTTTCGCGACAACTTCCAAGGTACATATGTCCGGCCTCCGGACGCCGATGACCTCAGTCTCATCATCCAGCAGCCCGGAGAGTCAGCCAGGAAACTCTAGACTAGGTTCCTAATTAAAAAGAACCAAATTGTGGACTGTCCGGACGCCAAAGCCCTCGCGGCCTTTAAACATAGCGTCCGAGATGAGTGTCTTGCCCGTCACCTCGGCCAAGAGAAACCTAAGTCCATGGTAGCTCTTACTGCACTGATGACCCTCTTTTGCATGGGAGAAGATAGCTGGCTTGCTCGTAGAAGCAATAGCACCAGTGATCCTGGCACCTTCGAAGCCAGGGATGGTAATGGCAAGCCACGAAGCAATAAAAACAAGCATCGAAACAATAATGCAGGAACCCAAGACACGACGGTCAATGCCGGATTCAGTGGCCGAAAAGACGATCAACGCAAGAAGCCATTCAAGGCAAACAGAGATGGTCCATCCAGCTTAGACAAGATACTGGATCGGCCCTGTCAGATTCATGGCAGCCCTGACAAACACGCCAACCATACCAACAGAAATTGCTGGGTTTTCAAACAAGCCGGCAAGCTCAATGTCGAACACAAAGGGAAGGGGTCGCCCAGTGACAGCGAAGACGAAGAGACTCGCCAACCAAACACCGGGGGGCAGAAGCAATTTCCCCCCGAAGTAAAAATAGTAAACACGATATATGTGACGCATATCCCTACAAGGGAGCGCAAGCGTGCCCAATGAGACCTCTACGCCATAAAGCCGGTCGCCCCTAAATTTAACCCATGGGCAGCCTGCTCGATCACTTTCGATCGCAAGGACCACCCAACTAGTATCCGTCACGGAGGTTCGGCAGCTCTGGTCCTTGATCCAATGATCAATGGATTCCATCTCACGCGAATCCTTATGGACGGCGGCAGTAGTCTTAATTTACTTTACCAAGACACTATCCGCAAAATGGGCATTGATCCCTCAAGGATCAAGCCCACCACAACTACCTTCACGGGAGTAATACCCGGTGTCGAAGCTCACTGCATGGGCTCAATCACATTGCAAGTTGTCTTCGGTTCTCCGGACAACTTTCAAAGCAAAGACTTGATCTTCAATATTGTCCCGAACCGCAGTCGCTACCATGCACTGCTTGGGCGGACCACTTTTGGTCATTTCAATGTGGTCCCACACTATGCCTATCTAAAACTTAAGATGCCCGGTCCACGTGGCGTCATCACGATCAACGGAAACACGGAACGCTCGCTCCATACCGAGGAACATACCGCGACCATCGCAGCCGAAGTACAAATCGGCCCTGTCAAGCCGCATATCTCATCGGCCATAAAGCTGCCGACCTCTATTACACAGGACCGGCCAATTTTAAAGCTGGATTAGCAGTTCCGCCTCCGTCGTTCGCCACATATAGCCGCGAAGTTCGTATTGCACATGCATAATTATGCACTTAAAATACCTTGGTCATCGGAGGAGGCACAATGTGAGCAGGCCTACAATACGGTTCGCCCTCATACAACCTTTTTTCCCTTTTCTAACTATATCTTATCTTTTGCCACAGGTGAATCAGAAACGGTTCATCCTACGGACCTCCAAGGACTCTTTCTGAGCCCGGTTTCATACAAATAACCAAAGATTACTCCTTTTAAGGAATACTTTTCGCTGAGGCAATGGCAGCGCAGACGTGCGACAGGAGGTCCAAAAGATTTTCTGTATACCAAACACTCTATTTAAAACCTGTATAGAGCCTTTTTCCTCAGCCTTCGAGCCCTGGCATGTAAAATGGCCTGGGTAGTGGTGTTATAATATGTAAGATTGCGTTCGACGTATCAATTAGATTCCAGTGAACATAATTCATCTTCAATATTTGCTTTTCCTCATAGAACTGCATTTTTCGGTTGTTTCACGCACACACCTCGGCACAAATAACCAGGGGCTCGATACGGCAACATATGGGTTGTCGAAAAGTCTGAAAAGCTCTACAGCATACTTCGGCTTTACGAGTTTGGCATTATATGCATCAACTCCGAATCATGTCTTTGGTCAATAGTTGGGTTGCCCGACTCTTGTGCTTACTACCTTACGTTCCGTCTTATCGGCTAGGGTAGTGAAGGGAGAACTACTGTGATTGTGTTTCCGGTTCACCTAGTTAAATACCTCAGTAGAGAAAGCCGGAAACTGGCTGTCATGATGCGGCGAGAGCTGGTCAACCACTCAGAGACTTATTAAAATCTTTTGTGATTTCTTCCGTACTACACGAAGGACCAATCTTTATTTTTTGGTCACCTATGTAACGCAACCGTATTCGGATAACTGCATACATACCAGGGGCTACATAATAGATCCACCGTAAAACTCCTATGGCTAAGTGAAAGTATTAAAGCCCTATAGTCTGATTGCCTAGTTCACCGCATTGACACCTCTGTTATGGACCAAGACGTTGTGTCAAGAGTGATCAGGTGCTATTCCGAACACCCCCATATTATATGCAAGGGGGCCGAAGCCAACGACTGGCAAACTTTCAGATTACAAAAGACGGCCACAGAGGAGGAAATAACTTTCATGTAAAAGCATGAATATAACATAGCCTTAATGTATCATAATATTGTTCTCACAATTCCGGTGCATTTATTCGAATATAATATCCTTCGAGCACTGACCCTCTATCAATCGGGCGCCCTCTAGGACGTCCTCCAAATAATGCTCCGGGGTGCGATGGTCCTTGCCTCTAGGCGGGCCCTTAGCTGCAACGTCGGTGGCCTTCATCTTTGCCCAGTACATCTTGACGCGGGCGAAGGCCATCCGGGCACCTTCTATGCACGCTGACCGCTTGACGGCGTCGATACACGGCACTACATCGACAAGTCGATGCACCAAACCAAAATAGCTGCTCGGAATGGGTTCATCCGGCCATAGCCGGACCACGACGTCCTTCATGGCAGTTCCGGACATCTTGTGGAGCTCGGCCCACTACGCCATCTGTTCGTTCAACAATACCGGATGCCGTGACACGTTGAATTGTGACCAGAAAAGCTTCTCCGCAGCACGTCCTTCCTGCACTTGCAAGAACTACGCCGTGTTGGAGACACTCTTCGGCAGGTCCAAGAACGCGTCTGGAGAACTCCACAATTGGTTAGGTAGAGCATACTTCGGGTCGCCAAACTTAGTCTGTAAAAGAAAGGGCTTACCAGCCGCTATCTCCCCAGCTTGCCGGATCTCCTCCCGAGCCGCTCTAGACTTGGACCGTGCTTCTCTCGCCTCTTGTAAGGCCTTGTTGAGTTCGGCTTCCTTGGCTTTGTTATCCTCCTCAAGTCATTTTCATTTGCCAGTGGCATCCTTCAGCTCTCGCTCCATGGTAGATATTCTCTCCTCGCACTGGCGCCGAGTGGCCTGTTCAGCCTTTAAATCAGCAGCCGCCTTCTTGGCAACCGCATTACTCACTCTGGCCTACTCCTTGGCCTGGGCAAGCTCGTCCTGAAGGGTCTCAACCGCGGTAGCACCATCTACAATTATGCATGTCACAGTGTATAATTTTCAGCTTCGTGCTCATACTATTATACATGCATAAGCGGGCTGTCCCAAAAACATACCTTGTGCCTCGTCGAGCCGCCTATTAATAAGGGTAATTTCATCATCAGCTAACTCAAGTTTATGCTGTAAATCTGCAACTTCTGCAGCTTGGGCAGTACCCTTTGACATAACAGCCTCTTTTCAAATTAATTATGTTACTTCTTGAGCATATCTTTTTTGATTCTCTGATCGCCTCCCTATGGAAACCGACCAGAGTCTCAGGGGCTACTATCTATACACAGGCGCATGTTTTCTTATAAAGAGCGGTTAAAGATATTACATTGCATACCTCGAAGCCTCTCAACAGGCCCGTGAAGGCTTCATTCAATCCGCTTCTCGCGGACAGAATCCTCTCAACTACCGTACCCATTAAGGTACGATGTTCCTCTGAGATGGACGCATTTTGCAATGTGCCCATCAGTGTATCCGGCACCTCCGGATTCCCGAAGGCTGCTGCAGGAGTACGGACTCCCTCCAAAAGGGTGCGCTTACTCGATCCTAGAGTCGTCTTTGGCTGTAAACTAGATAGTTCGGTTCCCTCATTGTTGGTCCCCGTGGGGGCTGCCTCCCCTGGACACTTGATGGTCGAAGTATCACCTTCGGGTGTTGTCTTCATTGTCCCCCACGCCACTTGATAGTCAGGGGAGATCCTCCGGGACGACAGCTCGAAGTCTTCCGCCCTTACGGGCGATGAAGCTTGTGGAGGCGTCTCGCTTTCCATCATCTCCAGAGGCAAGTCCCCCGATGAGGAGGACTATTGAGGTAGATAGCGGGCCGAACTACAAACATATAGTTTAAGTGTTACCCTAGCAAACCGAAAAGAATAGGACATGTCTAGAGCACCCTTGTTCACTTACGATTCGGCAAAGGGCTTGTCCCTAGAAAGGAGCTCTGCGTTAATGTCGGCTTCCGAACCCGAACCATTTGACAGGGATATCTTCCCTCTCTTGGGTGCCTCCACCTCCAAGTCTTCGGAGGCAGTCCTCTTCTTCTCGTGGGGGGAAGGGATATCCCCTTCTTCTTCTTCCCCTTTGTCTTCGTCTTTAGAAGAGGGAGCTTCAGTCTCCCCGGATGTAGCGTCCAGTATACCTTTAGAGTGGAGGCCACCTTCAACCCTCTTGTTCTTCTTCTTGTCCTCCCTCACCGGCATTTGATATGGCGCCGGGGCTAGCATCCTCATTAACACAGGATCAGCTGAGTCTTCGAGGAGTGGAGCCAGACACCTAATTCGTTCCGCCTTCTTTATCCAGCCCTGGTCGAAATAGGTTTCTCAGTACGTCGCTATGGGATAATCAACCGGGTTGCGTTCAGAGGTTGGGTGTTTACCAAGGTATCCGGATGGTTGCAGTCGAGGCCGGTGTCCTCGGATGTGTCCGGCCACTGCTTTTGAGCCTTGAAGAATAGTTTCCACATCCCTCTATGTGTTGTGTCGAGGAATTGCTGAAGGGTCCGCGGTCCTTCCGGATTGAACTCCCACATGCGGAGAGGCCGTCGCTGACACGGGAGCATCCGGCGGACTAGCATCACCTGGATCACGTTAATAAGGCCGGTGTCCTTTTCGAGGATGCTCTGGACACGACTTTGCAGCATCTACACTTCATCAGGTGATCCCCTGTCAAGCCCCTTATTAATCCATGATGCGAGTCGCAATGGAGGGCCAGGTCAGAACACAGGCGTGGCTGCCCATTTGGTACCACGGGGTTCGGTGATATAGACCCACTCCCGCTGCCATAAGTTGGAGGTTTCCAAGAAGGTGCCTTTTGGCCAGATAGTATTGGCGAGCTTGCTCACCATAGCACCGCCGCACTCTGCTTGCTCCCCTTAGACTATCTTCGGCTTCACATTGAATGTCTTGAGCCATAGGCCGAAGTGTGGGGGATGCGGAGAAAATCTTCACGCACGACGATAAACGCCGAGATGTGGAGAAAGGAGTCTGGAGCTAGATCGTGAAAATCTAGCCCATAGTAGAACATAAGGCCACAGACGAAGGGGTGGAGAAGGAACCCCGGCCCGCGGAGGAAATGATAGATGAATACAACCCTCTCGCCGGATTTTGGTGTGGGGATAACCTGCCCTTTGGCAAGGAGCCTGTGGGGGATTTCCGCAGTCAGGTACCTCGCCTCCCGGAGCTTCACGATATCTCCCTCGGTGACCGAGGAGGCCGTCCACCTACCTTGGGAGCTGGATCCGAACATGACTAGAAGGCTTGGTAGCAACGAAAGAAATCGAGACCTGGGCACTGGAGCTTGAGGCTGGAAGGGCTGAGTAAGAGGTAGGCGTGGGGGAGAAAGACGGGTCTGTACCCCTTTATAAAGGTGATGAATATCGAACGCCTCCTCGCGGGCCTTAAAGCTCGCCTATACCTAAGGGATCGTGCAGATGACACGGTTGGATTATCCACGCCCATATTGATAAGAATCCCGTGATAAGGGGGCATGATCTCTGCTTTGACAAGATGTGCCAATAAAGACCGCGTCTCATAACGTGGAGCGAGAGGCTGAAAAATGGTTCGAAATAATAACCAGGCAAGGGACGTAACATCTCGCCACGAAAGCCGTCAGTAGATGGGACTTGTTAAATATTATACCCCTGTTGTGGTAGTATGTAGTGTCTGTTTCCCAGAGCCGGACACGATTTTTGTGTTCGAGGAACACTTTGAAGTATTCAGAGGAGGAACCCGCCTTGCAATGCCGAAGACAATATGCGTGCTGGACACATCGCCACTGAAGCCTGGTTCAGGGGCTACTGAGAGAGTCCTGGATTAAGGGGTCCCCGGGCATCCGAGCTATGTGAATGGGCCGGACTGATGGGCCATGAAGATACAAGATAGAAAACTTCCTTTCGTGTCCGAATGAGATTCTCCTTTACGTGCAAGGCAAGCTTGGCGTTCGGATACGAAGATTCCTTCCTCTGTAAACCGACTCTGTACAACCCTAGGTCCCTCCGGTGTCTATATAAACCGGAGGGTTTAGTCTATAGAGCCAATCATAATCATACATGCTAGACAATTAGGGTTTAGCCATTACGATCTCGTGGTAGATCAACTCTTGTAACCCCTATATTCATCAAAGTCAATCAAGTAGGACGTAGGGTATTACCTCCATCAAGAGGGCCCGAACCTGGGTAAACATCGTGTCCCTGTCTCCTGTTACCTTCGATCTTGAGACGCATAGTTCGGGACCCCCAACCCGAGATCTGCCGGTTTTGACACCGACACCCCCCTTTCCCTCTTCTCCTCCACCTCTTTCCCCTTCCCCCTTCTCCAGAAAGGAAAGGAGGGGGCCGAATCCTACTTGGACCAGGAGTCCAAGTAGGACTCCCCCCTTGGCGCGCCCCCCTTGGGCCGGCCTCCTCTCTTCCCCCCTTTATATACGTGGGAGGGGCACCCCAAAGGCACGCCAAGTCTTCTCTTAGCCGTGTGCGGTGCCCCCCTCCACAATTACACACCTCGGTCATATCGTCGTAGTGCTTAGGCGAAGCCCTGCACCGGTAACTTCATCATCACCATCGCCACGCCGTCATGCTGACAGAACTCTCCCTCGTCCTCAACTGGATGAAGAGCTCGAGGGACATCATCGTGCTGAGCGTGTGCTGAACATGGAGGTGCCGTACGTTCGGTGCTAGCATCGGTTGAATCGCAAAGACGTTCGACTACATCAACCGCGTTATTAAACGCTTCCGCTTTCGGTCTACGTGAGTACGTCGACACACTCTCCCCCTCTCATTGCTATGCATCTCCTAGATAGATCTTGCGTGATCATAGGATTTTTTTTGAAATACTACGTTCCCCAACAGCTTCACATTTCGTGACGAGCTCAACTGCATCTTGGAGGGCTGTGGGCCAATAGACTCCTTGCTGGAATGCTTTCGCAACTAATGCCCTTGATCCAATGTGTGAGCCGCACATTCCTTAGTGAATCTCAGCCAGCAGTTCCTGTCCATCCTCCCAGCAAACACACTTCAATTTCACATCATCGGGCCTTCTTCTGTACAGAGTGTCATAGACAAACAGATACATACTAGCCCTCCGGGCTACTTTTTTAGCTTCATCCTAATTGCCAGGGAGTTCTCTGGTTTGGACGAAGTGGACAATGTGCCTTGCCCAAGTTGGAGCCTGAGGCTTGGCAACGAGGACTAGAAGCACCTCCTCTGCTGCGGGAGCACCAGCCTCATACACGGGGTCCATAGGCCCGGATGGAGGGGGTGGTCCGGTAGACTGTGAGGAGTTGTTTCCGGCAGGGTCTCTGCCGGGAGCGGATGGCTCTGCCGGGAGAGGCTTACCGTAGTCCAACTTTCTCCTCTTCCGGGCCATTGTGGCTGGTGATATGGAGGGTTGAGATGGATGGAGAACAAAACTTCCTGGTTCCATAGGAAGCTTCTACGCAGCACACTTCGACAGGTGATCAGCTATGTTGTTTTCTGCATGGGGTACGTGCTCTGTTTGCAACCCGTCAAAGTGCTCCTCCAATCTCCTTACTTCCTCGACGTATGCTTCCATCAATGGGATTTGGAAATCCTTGTTGACTTGTCTCACCATGAGGTGTGAATCTCCTCGAATGATCAGCTTCTTAATTCCCAATTCTGCTGCAATCCTGAGCCCGGCAAGGAGCCCTTCATACTCTGTTGTATTGTTGGTGGCTTCTTCCCAGGCAAAGTGCATCTGGATGACGTACTTCAAGTGCTCTCTGAAGGGGGCAACAAGAAGCACGCCAACCCCTGCACCTTGTAGGGAAAAAGCACCATCAAAATACATAATCCATTCTTGGGGTGATTCCTTGTCGAGGATGGTTGTCTCGGCCCTTTCCTCATCAGGGGTTGGCGTCCATTCTGCAATAAACTCTGCCAATGCCCTGCTCTGAATAGTTGAAGTGCTCTCAAACTTCAAACCAAAGCTAGATAACTCCAAAGTCCATTCCACTATTCTGCCAGTTGCCTCAGGGTTTTGGAGTATCCTTTGCAACGGGAAACGAGTGACAACCATGATCTCATGGGCTTGGAAATAGTGGCGCAGTTTCCTTGATGCTATAATGAGACCAAAAATCAACTTTTTCATGCCAGAGTACCTCGATCTAGCCCCTGAAACAGGGAGCTGACGAAGTAGACTGGGCATTGCACCACTTTCTTCCTTGCCGCGTCCTTGGGGTTGCTCTCGTTGTCGTGCTCATTACTGTCCTAATTCTTTTCTGACTCTGCCGCGATCTGGCCACTTTCTGCCTCATCCACCTCTCACTGTGCTACCAAGGCTGCACTGACCACTTGGTTGGTTGCCGCCAAATAAGAAATAACGGCTCTTGGGGTTTGGGTGCAACCAAGGTAGGCACAAATGATAGGTAGGCTTTCAACTCCTGCAAAGTTGCATCTGCTTTCGGGGTCCACTTCATGGGTCCTGCCTTCTTCAGAACTTTGAAGAACGGCAGGGCACGCTCGGCAGATTTGGAGATGATTCTGCTTAGCGCGGCAATACATCCCGTCAAGCACCTCACATCCTTAACTGTCCTTGGCGCTTGGATCTGCTCAATGGCCTTGATCTTGTCGCGATAGGCTTTGATCCCCCGATGGGACACAAAGAACGCAAGTAGCTTGCCGGAGGGAACACCAAATACACACTTCTCCGGATTAAGCTTCAGATTGATCTTGCATAGATTAGCAAATTTCTCTTCCAAATCCTCGATAAGGGTGGCCTTATCCTTGGTTTTGACCATGATATCATCCATATAGGCTTCAATATTTCTGTGAAACTGTGGCTCAAAACCGATCTGGACTGCCCTTGCAAAAGTGGACCCGACACTCTTTAATCCAAACGGCATGCAGACAAAGCAGTACGTACCACACGGAGTGATGAATGATATCTTCTCTTCATCTTCCTTGGACATGAAGATCAGATGATATCCTGAGTATGCATCCAGAAAGGAGAGCAAATCACATCCTGAAGTAGAATCCACGATCTGATCGATGCGCGGCAAGGGAAATGGGTCCTTCGAGCAAGCCTTGTTGAGGTCTGTGAAATCAATGCAAAGCCTCCATCTTCCCGTTAGCCTTCCAGGCCACTACTGGATTTGCAAACCATGTAGGATGCAGTACTCCTCTGACCAAGCCAGCTTCCGTACTTTCTACTTGACGGGTCGGGCATGTGGGCAGACAACATGGTGGTGCTAAATTACCTCCCTGGGAACACCGAAGATATCATATAGTTGCCAAGCAAACACATTGATATTCGCACGCAGGAAGGCAACAAGCGCGCTTTCCTATTTCTCATCGAGGGTGGCGCTGATAGTGAAAGTACTATCAACGCCAGCCAGCCCTGCCAGGACCTTCTTCACTTGAGGTGCAGTAACCTTGGATCTCTTCATGTTAGAACACTCCGGCACATCGTCAACGGGTGTCGTGCACTTGGAGGGGGCACGCTTCCCGGACTCCTTGCTGGAGGTCCTACAATCCCTCTTCTTTCCTTTGCGGGAACTGCAGCTGCCGCAGCCTCTGCCACGACTGCATCCCAGTACATCTTGGCCATACAAATAATTGCATCTTTCTCATCTGACGGGATAGTGATGACTCCTAGTGGCCCAGGCATCTTCAAAGTGTTGTAAGCATAGTGGGATGTTGCCATGAACTTGGCCAGGGATGGTCGTCCAAGAATCCCATTGTAAGGCAGGGGAGATCAACCACATCAAACACAATCCTCTCAGTCTGATAGTTCAGTTCTCCCCCAAACATGACCGGCAATGTAATCTTCCCCTTAGGATGACTCCTACCGGGATTAACTCCTTGAAACGTACCGGTGACCTCTAGTTCTTCCTCTCCTATCTGAAGTTTGCTGATAACTACTGGGGAAATCAGATTCAACCCGACCCCGCCGTCCACCAACATCTTTGTAACCTTGAGGTTGTGAATTGTTGAGGAGACCAACAACGGCAAACACCCTACCACAGTGGTGCGATCAGGGTGATCCTCTTCGTCAAAGATGATGGGCGTGTGGGACCACTTGAGCGGCTTCCGGGCCTCTGGCGCTGGTTCCACAGCATCGACCTCTCGTGCCCATCGCTTGAGTTGGCGATGAGAGGTGTGCAAAGATGCACCCCCATCAATGCATAGGGCGTCTGTGGCCTTCTGAAATTCCTGCTCACTAGTTTCCTCCTCCTCCCCTCCGTCACTGACATCATCACATGTTTCCTTCTCTTGGCCCCTGACGGGGTTTCCTTGGTTTCGAAAGGGTTTGCCAGGGCGATTTGCTTCACCGCCTCAGCCCTTACTGCCAGCAGCATTCTGACCCTTTTCCTTATTATGCTTGTCATACTCTGCCGTCTGTTTCTTGACAAGCTGCTCAACCTGATAACACTCCTGAAGGTCGTGGCCCTTGTTCCGATGGATCTTGTAGTACGGTCCATCACCTTTCCCAACTTTTCCCGCGACAGTGGCTTCCTGGCAAGCGGTGCACGCGGCATCTTCCTTGCCGGGGCCTCAGCCTTGGCCTTCTTGCCGGTACAAGGCGTGCCCGAATCTTCTATAGTCATCACTGCCTTATCTCTTGGCTTCTTACTGCGCTTCTTGCCCTTCCTATAACTGGTTGATTCATCTTCATCTTCCGAATCAACATTGATGCAATCCTCTTCTCCGGGCAACTTCCTTCCTTCTTCCATCCGAGCACACTTATCCACCAGTGTGTATAGCTCCTTCACAGTCTTGGGCAACCACACATTCATCTTAGAATGAATACGATGGTTGCGCACATTGGACTGGAAGGCTTCTATAATAGCTGCCGGATGGATATTATGAATATTTCTATGGACTTTACTGAATCTCTGCAAATACTTATGGAGGGTTTCCCCTTCTTTATGCTGAACAAGCTGCAGGTCGCTGGGCCTGCCGGGCTCTTGGTGGCCACCAGTGAAGGCACTGATGAACTCGTGGCACAGTTCTGCCCATGACGAAATGGAGTTCTCCGGCAGGTGCATCAACCAAGACTTCACATTGGACTTGAGGGCCAATGGGAAGTAGTTAGCGAACACCTTCTCATCTCTTCCCCCGGCAGCCTGAACAGCGATGGTGTAGATGCTAAGGAACTCTGCCGGGTTCAGCCTCCCATTGTACTTCTCATGTATCTCTGGCTTGAACGTGCGAATGGACGGCCAACGGACTTGCCGCAGCTCTCATGTAAAGGCACGACAGCCGACCTCGAAGGGTAGGCACCCGCTAACATCGAGCACATGCTCGTCAATGCTGAGGCCGTCACACCCGTCGGTCTGGCGGGGGTCATTGCGGCGTCATTCGGTGACGACGCGCGCGTCTCCCCGTTGCCTGTCTTCCTGGGTTCTCCGTTGGCCTAGACGTGCTCGAGGGTCAGAGGAGGCCATCGAGGTGTCATTGGGGGCTTGATTCTACTGCGCCCTCGCCGGCTGCCGTGGTGGGGACTGAACCGTGGGGACACCCCCTTCGTACGGCTAATGGCACGGGCGGTGGTTGTTTCTTGGGGAGGTTGCATTGGCCAAGCTCGTCGTGAGCCCCCAGCTTCGGCCAAACCGAGAAGGCTTTGGATGGTGGCACGCCACTCATCCATCTGCTCGGCCGCTGGCGGGAACCTCAATAATAACTGAGCTCGCGCCATGGCTTCTATGGCCGTGCTCGACATGGATGTCGATGACGTCGACCGCACGGTCGCCTAGATCCAGGTGGTTCCTATGGCGGCGATGGGAGCGGTGTTGCGCCCATGCCATCGTGGGATGACCACCGGGGCAGCGAGGTCGTGCGGCGGTGGCGCTCAGAGATCAGCGGCTCCATCGAGCGCATTGGCCTGGTTGGCTCGTCTGGGAGGAGGCTCATGCACTTCGGCCGCTCCTGTGGTGGGGGCGACCCGAGGGCGATGGCTCGCCCCGTACCGAACGCCATTGCTATGGCTGTGCTCGTCGGTGAGAGGAGGGGGCGCGGACGGGGCGACCCCCTCGGCCACACCTTGTAGAGCTTGATCGCCGAGACGTTGTTGATGTCGTTCTCTCTGATAGCTCTGGCTCCCATGTCGGCCGCGGAGGAGGTGGTAATGGTGCCACCTGCTCCAACCACGCCCCCAGCAGCGTCCACGTCCTCGCGCGCTCCCGTGTCCTCCGCGACATTAGAGGCCGCGGGCAGCGGAGCCTTCGAGGTGGATGGATGGGCCGAAGTGCCATATTTCTTCTTGGGCGCCATGGTCGATGGCGCTGTCAAGGATGAAGATGGCGATGAAGATAATGTGCGGTGTACACTTTCAGGTTCACGCAAGCGCTCCCCCTACCCAGCGCACCAAAGATGTCGTGGGGTGTCCGCGACCACCTATGGGACCGGGTGGCCCCTTGTTGGTTCAGCAAGGGGGACGGCGCGTTGCACAAAGAGCAGACCGGCGTATGGCCGCGCGGTAGGGAGCACACAAGAAATTTACCTAGGTTCAGGCCACCGCGAGGCAGAAGACCCTACTCCTGCTTTGGTGGATTGATGGTGGAATGAATGTGATGGTGCGTAGTACACTTTGCCCGACAAGGTTTGCCTCATGGCGGCAGCGACTACGGGCGAATGGTCGCTTGGGTGTGTCTGCTTTCCAACCTTCTAACCCCTCCAACGAGTACCATGGGAGTCCGTTTATAGATTAAGGGGTCACCACAGTGGAAAAGTGGTCATTAACCACTGATATGATAGCGAATAGTGCTATCATACCTAACTCTGCGGGCTGACAGGGTGCATTAAATGCACCACTGAGTGTCACATCACTGGTCTCCCTGCAAGGCCTGTCGGGCTATCTCGCTAGCTCCGCACCTATTCTCTTGACACGTCGCAGGACGGGTGTCATCTGTAGGCTTCTCTGTAGGAAATGGCTGCCATGTGACGAACGACTACCACTTAATCACCTTGCGGCTTGACACCACACTGATTGACAACATGAGTCGTGCTTGAGTGGTTGGTGGGGTGATTCTGCCCCCGCAAGCCCCGTGAGGCTCTGCCGGGGAACCTCGGATGCTTGATTCTAGTGGTGGCCCTGCCCCTTGTCAGGCTCGCCTGCCCGGCAAGGGACGCCCTTCTCTTGCTGATATCTTGCTCCTTGGGCTCGATCTTGGTCCCTCTGGACTGCATGTTGGTTCTTCAAATCTCTTGGTCCTTCAATCCCTGACCTGAGCTGGTGCTTCAATCTTGATCTTGTGCATGTGCACAGTTGGTCAACAGACCCGGGGTTTGTTGCACCGACACATGTGTACGCATGAATCCCTCCAATCGAGTGAAAGTGGCTAGTACAACAACACGTCATGAACCGATCTCGCTCTGTATGGGTAGTGTATGATTTTCGACGCACGCGCCACATCGATGTTGTGAAATGGTATTCAAACATGCATGCACGCATCACCTCCACACATATGCATGTAGTGGTTTCCTTCGAACGGTACACTCCCTCGTGTGGTTATCGGCGACAAGCCCATATATTCGTGGGCCCATGTGGACATCCATGATCACCTTGACCGACAACAAGATAGGTTACCATGGTGGATTCTTCATTTGGTCCGTGTTATCATAGTATAGATCATGGTGAGATTCAGACCTAATTAAGTCTGAGCGCATATACTATGCACGCATGCATGCATGAATCCCCGTCGTTGGCTTGAAGTGTGGTGTAACATACATTTGCACCATCAACCTAACCCTCACTCAGTGTGGGGATTTCTAGTTCAAAATCATGGTGCCACATCAAAGTTGTTCCATTGTGTACTCAAAAACACACCTCTCCTTACATATGTATGGGACACATGCATGTAGTTGTTGTCTTCGAGGACTAGCTACTTGCGTGATTATTGGCGAGCTAGCCCATCCCTGGGGTCGCATGGACGGCCATCACTTTGACCAACAACAAGAGAGAGGTTGTACGGCCAAGGTGGATTATTCTTGGTCTAGTTTATGATCCATCTTGGTGAGATATGCCTCTTTGGCCCGCCGACTAAAAGTGTGTGTGTGTGGGAGGGGGGTTGCTACATACTTCGCACTTTGCTAGGTGAACCTCGGTTGGAGGGCATGCATTCATAGCTTAGGATTCCCTTCGTGCCGACACAAGGGGGGCTCCTAGTTACTTCGCACTTTTCTAGGTGAACCTAGGTTGGGGGGCATGCATTCATAGCTTAGGACCCCCTTCATGCCGACATGAGGGAGGGGGCTGCTAGCTACTTCGCACTTTGCTAGGTGAACCTCGGTTTGGGGGGAGCGGGCATGCATTCATAGCTTAGGATTCCCTTCGTGCCGACATAAGGGGGGTGGGGGCAAGCAATACTGCGCGCTTTGCTAGATAGGTACCACATCGAAGTTGCATTTGGTATTTGAAAATCAAACCACCCTTTTCATACATAAATTTGGTCCACATGCAAGTGTGTTCGTGTTCTGACCCTCTCCCGCATCATTTTTCGCCAAATTTATGAACATTAGACAAGTCGGATGACGCAACACACACATTTCACTCAAACTAACCGTGTGCATTGGGCTCCACGAGGCTTCCCCTCTCAAAAATTTCTACCCGCGTGCACCTTTGTTTTGTTTGATAACACACGGTTATTGTGTTTTGACCGTGTGTGATGTTTCTTGTTCCCAATCTCGCATGCATCCCTCGAAAATATCTGCCCACCTCGAGGGTTTTTCTATTTCATAACACGCAGTTGTTATCTCTGGACCATGTGCGATGCACCATCATCAAAATTTTCAATAGCCCCGGCATTTCACTCCTGCGTTTGACTCCCGCGTAATAAAAATTTTAGTACCCGCGTCATTTCCTCAAACACACCCCCCGTCCCCCACCACACACACACACACACAAACCTCCTCAGGCGTGTGCGCGCGCACACACACACACACCCTCCCTCGCTCGAAACCCTAGCAAGCCCCCCCCACTTCCGCCGCAAGGCCTACATTGTCAACATCTGCCGGTTTTCCCGTGTAGCTTACCCACCGATCTCCATACCTAGGCCACCCTGAGTTTCTTAGATGACACCTGCCAAACGCCCCCTTTCCCACAGATCCCCATCCCCATACCCCCACTCCAGAGCGTCGCAGCCTAAGCCTGGCTACGCTTCTCGTGGAGCTCAAGGAGTGACTGGCCCAAAAGAGGTGTATCATGGTCTCTCCGCCCGACGTCGCCGAGGAAGCTGACTACCATTACTGCCGGCAGGCGCTCAAGCAGCATGCTAGATATGCGGGCATGTCTCGGCCGTCGGCTACGACATCGAGGTCATTGACAGCGACGGCCTGAGGCGGGCAATGTCATAGGTTAAGTGGCCCACCCCCAACCCCTGGGGTTCAACCGCCGTCGATCTCATCCATAGCCCCGCCGCTGATCTCCTCTGGCTCGCTGTCAACAATTTGCCATCCTACATCTCCATCGTGCCCCTTTCGTCATTTTTGAAGGACACGTTCTGCGACACTGGCTTGGGATCCACAGCTTCCAAGTCAGACCTCATCGATGACAACCATGAGGAGGGCACCCTCTCTGGCTCTTCCAAGGGGAAAGAGCCCATCTGCTCTTCCAAGGGGAAAGCGCCCGTCTACGACATCAGTGAGGGCACCCTATAGCCGTGCTCTTCCAAGGGGAAGGAGCCCATCTGCGACAACATGGAGCGCATCCAGGGTCCGTGCTCTTCCCACGGGAATGAGACTATCTGTGACAAGTGAGGAAACCCATGATTTGTTTTGCCATGCCTATTCACAGGGGGAAACCAATGATTTGTTTTGTAGTGTAGTGAGAATATGTCCACTTTTAATTGCTATATCTGGTTGTTTGCATTATGCCTTGTTTATTTCAGTTGTTCACAATGTGATGCTCTATATGTGCAATTATTTACTGTGCAGTACATTTCATCAATCCAGTTTTAAACATACCGATAGGAATGCATATATTTGCTTGTTGTTAATCCTGTTATAGCTAGCATAATCCTGTTATATGCTAGATATGCGGGCATGTCTCGGCCGTCGGCTACGACATCGAGCTCATTGATAGCGACGGCCTGAGGCGGGCTATGTCATAGGTTAAGTGGCCCACCCCCAACCCCTGGGGTTCAACCGCCGTCGATCTCATCCATAGCCCCGCCGCTGATCTCCTCTGGCTCGCTGTCAACAATTTGCCATCCTACATCGCCATCGTGCCCCTTTCGTCATTTCTGAAGGACACGTTCTGCGACACTGGCTTGGGATCCACAGCTTCCAAGTCAGACCTCATCGACGACGACCATGAGGAGGGCACCCTCTCTGGCTCTTCCAAGGGGAAAGAGCCCATCTGCTCTTCCAAGGGGAAAGCGCCCGTCTACGACATCAGTGAGGGCACCCTATAGCCGTGCTCTTCCAAGGGGAAGGAGCCCATCTGCGACAACATGGAGCGCATCCAGGGTCCGTGCTCTTCCCACGGGAATGAGACTATCTGTGACAAGTGAGGAAACCCATGATTTGTTTTGCCGTGCCTATTCACAGGGGGAAACCAATGATTTTTTTTGTAGTGTAGTGAGAATATGTCCACTTTTAATTGCTATATCTGGTTGTTTGCATTATGCCTTGTTTATTTCAGTTGTTCACAATGTGATGCTCTATATGTGCAATTATTTACTGTGCAGTACATTTCATCAATCCAGTTTTAAACATACCGATAGGAATGCATATATTTGCTTGTTGTTAATCCTGTTATAGCTAGCATAATCCTGTTATATGCTAGATATGCGGGCATGTCTCGGCCGTCGGCTACGACATCGAGGTCATTGACAGCGACGGCCTGAGGCGGGCTATGTCATAGGTTAAGTGGCCCACCCCCAACCCCTGGGGTTCAACCGCCGTCCATCTCATCCATAGCCCCGCCGCTGATCTCCTCTGGCTCGCTGTCAACAATTTGCCATCCTACATCGCCATCGTGCCCCTTTCGTCATTTCTGAAGGACACGTTCTGCGACACTGGCTTGGGATCCACAGCTTCCAAGTCAGACCTCATCGACGACGACCATGAGGAGGGCACCCTCTCTGGCTCTTCCAAGGGGAAAGAGCCCATCTGCTCTTCCAAGGGGAAAGCGCCCGTCTACGACATCAGTGAGGGCACCCTATAGCCGTGCTCTTCCAAGGGGAAGGAGCCCATCTGCGACAACATGGAGCGCATCCAGGGTCCGTGCTCTTCCCACGGGAATGAGACTATCTGTGACAAGTGAGGAAACCCATGATTTGTTTTGCCGTGCCTATTCACAGGGGGAAACCCATGATTTGTTTTGTAGTGTAGTGAGACTATGTCCACTTTTAATTGCTATATCTGGTTGTTTGCATTATGCCTTGTTTATTTCAGTTGTTCACAATGTGATGCTCTATATGTGCAATTATTTACTGTGCAGTACATTTCATCAATCCAGTTTTAAACATACCGATAGGAATGCATATATTTGCTTGTTGTTAATCCTGTTATAGCTAGCATATGCCTCTTTTAAAGTTTTTTGATTGTTCGGTTGTTTTTAGTTAGCATACGTCCAATTTCAAATGCTATCTTTGGTTGTTCGTAGTATGCCTTGTTTATTCCAGTTATTCACAACGTGATGTTCTATATGTGCAAGTATGAACTGTGCAGTTCAATTTCATCAGTACCAGTTTCAACAATACCACTATGAATGAATACATTTGGTTTCTGGATTTTGTTGTTAACACGCCTTTCTATTTTTATTTAAAAATAACCAGTGTACTTAGACCGGCACAATACCAGTTTGAATGACTATGTTTGCTTGTTGTTAAATGTTAGGCCTGTTGCAGTTAACACACCTTTCCACTTGTTTTGCTTTACTTGCATGCTTAAACCTGCACACTAAAGCTATCTTTTGGAGATTATTTTGTCTGCCATGAATAATTTTGGATGATGTTTAGCCTGTTGTGCTTAACATGCTTCTCGGTGTACCTACACAGGACAATTTTGGGAACAGACTATTGTTTTCCATCGAGGTTAGTTTCATCCCATGGCTTATATGCTCACTATTTAGGATATCAATAGCTGGTACCATATAGGCCAGAGGCTAATAAGGGACTAATTGATGAATCGGACTTTTAACTGAATATATCTGCAACCCATTTATTGTTGGGTTAACTAGGGTCATATGTAGTATATCTGAGGCTACATAGCAACATGCACTGTACTTAATGTCTAAATATGAAATCCTAGGCTACATAGCAACAAGGAAGAGTGTTACATTAATGTTGATATATGTAGAAGAGCAGCAGCAACAACAACAACACAACCCTATTTGGATACTCAACTTAGCTAGAGGTTAGAGTTAGTTTCTAGCTCATGACTAACCCTGAACTAACTCCATCCAAAGAGTTGTTTAGATGGCAGGGTTAGATTGACAATAAATACACTAGGAGAACTAGCTCAAATTAGCACCTCTTGGGTTGGATAGTTTTTTGGGTGGGTTATAGATGCAACTAGCTCAAACTAGCCCTCATGTTTAGATATACTTTAGGGCTATTTGAGCCCGAACTAGCTCAAACTAACTGTAACCCATGGATACAATACAACAATAGTTAATCAGCCGATAATTTGTAAGAATGGAATAAACTCCTTTCGGCCCATAATATAAGATGTTAATTCATCTAATATGTGAGTATATTGGTTGTTGTACTACATCATTGTGTAATTGATGTTTAGCTTCTAATATTAACTTGGTGCTTTTAGGTACATATGTCATTGGTAAAGATCCGCGCTTTGACCCTTTCTACGTATGGGGCAATGAGATATCGATGAACCAGCATCAAGCGAGGAAGCTGATAAAGATTATTAGTAAAATGGGTCCAGAGATGGCAATTAAACTATGTTTACACTTTATCCAAGACAGTAGCGAACTGCAGGGTGGTAAGTAAGAACTCTGCAGCCTTCTTTTTACTGCCCATAATGAGTTGTGTTAGATGACAATGTCTGAATCTTTTTCCTTTGCAGTGATTGCCAAATCACTTTACTCAAGATTACCTCTTAGACTACATGATTGGTGGGCATGCAAAGGTTAAAGTATTTCTACTAGAACATGATGATTATCTAGATAATTTGATGAAGACCATGAAGGACGGGCGGTCGGCCATCACAAGGGGTTGGACTAGAGTCGTGTGTGCCTTCTGCATGGAGGAGGGCACAATATGGGCATTCCTCTTCACCTTGTTCAGCAACCAGGATGTATTTCGCCTCTTTCTTTACCATCTTTAATAGTACAAGTATACAACTATGGTTCACCATTCTTTATTTGGTTCTTATGTAATTCTTGAACATATGTACCTATGAATCGAATAATGCATTGGTTGTTTGAACCTGATGGATATGAATAAGGCAATAGCATACATTCAAACAAATTCAAATCCAGTACAATTTGAAATAACAGCAATTAAATTACGGTGAAATTACGGTCTCCAGGTCGTTACGGCACACACGGTTGGTAAAACGCAAACGTTTGCGATATACACCATAACCCGAGACGGTTCACAGAGAGGAAACGTGTGCAAGCATGCACACAGTTGCCGTTTGCAAAGCGTGTGCGATGTCAAACAATATCACAAACAGTGCGGGCAAACTAAATGTTTGTGTTAGTTGCCTTATCGTACACGATTCGCAACCATGAACTGTTTCTGATGAAGTATGCATTGTAAACGTTGCACCACAGAATAGCGTGTGTGATAGTTGTCGTGTACGACGATGTTACAACGGTCCGATGTTTCGTAATCCTGTCCGACACTCGCACGATGATTAGCTAATCTTCTTAATTACTTATCACATACGGTATGGGAAAAGCAAATGTGTGTGATTGTATGCTTATCATACACATTCTATAATAGTGAACCGTTTGTGATGGGCCGCGCATCGTAAATGTACCACCAAAGAATACCGACTGCGATGGCAATGCAAGCACAAACGAGTAGGAGTACTATAGATGCATCTTGGCTCCCTATCCCCGACGGTTTCTGGGTCGTGTGGGAAGGACCCCCCTATCGCCGTCACTCACTAGGCGACGGTTCCAAATACCGTCGTGGAAACGGGTTAAAAACCGTTTGTATAGCACCGACGCATACCAGTGAGTGCCTCCTTTATTAGAAGAAAAAAAGGGTTCCTCCTTATGGTTTCCTGACATCTGGGTTGCATGCCACTATCAATGTAGCCAATAAGCGAGATAACTGCACAAGGAGCGATAGACACCCGAGACCGAGCAGCGCGCACAATATTTTTTTCGGGACGGAGAAGGGTATCAAGTGGGTTGTGCGCGAGCTATGGCCCGTCTAGCCCAGGCTTTTATTTCATATGTTTACCACATGACCAGCCCAGTTTTTTTCCTTTCTGAAAATGGCTAGCCTAGCTATTTTGTTGTTTGTAGAATAACCAACATAGGCTTACTTGCTTTTCTATGCCCTGCTGGGCTGGAAATCTTTCAAGACGAGGAGGGATGCTTTCGAGCTTGCCCAAAAAATGGGCTATAAGTAATAAGAAATGGGCTATAAGTAATAATAAATGGGTTGTAAAATGAAAAAAATAGCAAATAGGCTATTAGTCCCAAAATTCTTTTTTCCTTCAGATTTTTATATGTTAAATTTAATTGTTTTTATACGGGTAGGATTTAATTGATTTAAATAAAGGTATGTTTAGTTTTTAAATTAATTTGAATCTAGCTAGAAATTTTGGGATGTATGCTATTTGGGATAAATTTGGAGGCTAACTTGTGGGTCTACTAGGTTGACGTGTACGAAAGGCTTTGTCAACTTAGTCCACAAACAATTCTAGCAGTAGTGACCGTTGGATGTTAATCCAATGCCCATGCTGCTTCTTCAATATCTGATCTTCTTGCTCCAGCCGCCGAAACCAGCGCCGGTGGGACTGCCTGCTCCTGCCTCCCATGGCCGGTCATGCTGCCGCACAGGCCGCATCGCCCCACCCTACTCCATCGTTGGCCAGGCCATTCCTCTACTCACCCACACCTCCTATTATTTTCTGGCGACGGCAGCCGAACCAGTAAACCCTTGTACTCCCCACTGCGTGGGCAACCACTACTTAGTCTTCCCCGGCTCCTGGTCGTTCCCTACCTAGGCCTCGTCATTGTCCACAGCCAAGGTGCTCTCGGCGTGGCGTGGTCAACATGGTCAACAAACGGCATCCATCGGAAGAGGATTGTACATGGAGAGGCTGACAGCTGGGTCCACGGCCGCACGCAAGGAAGTGCCTCCTTATTATGCACAAAATAATGATTCCTCCACCTAACAGTAGGGACCCACCAGAAGGGCCTTTGTATTTCGCAAAAAAAACGTTCCTCCCGCTGTCAACTCGGACCCATGAAAGTGCAACTATCCCTAGGTGGTTTTGGTAATTCATAACAACATATAGCTCATTGAGCTAATACTATTCCAAGATAATTATTTCAGGAAAGCTCAATGATTGGCATGGCATGGATGTGAAAGTGGAACCCTCAAATGCTAAGGACAAAGGATTGGCTCAAGCTCAAAAGCTCAAGACTCTTCATTTTATATTTTAGTGATCCAAGATCACATTGAGTCTTTAGGAAAAGCCAATACTATTAAGGAGGGATGAGGTGTTGCTTAATGAGCCTCTTGCTTCATGTGCTTAGTGATATGCTCCAAAACCCTCAACTACTTTTCCATATCCACATATGACCTAAACCCTAAGCCAAACTCGGTCCTACCGATTCTTCCTATCCGGCGCCACCGAGTTTCACTTGTCATTAGCCACTGCCAAACCCTAGCAATTCGGTTCTACCGATAAGGATCTCGGTCTCACCGAGATGGGGTTGCAAACTCTCTGTTTCCCTTTCGTAACTTTTCGGTCTTACCGAAAGAGCGAATCGGTCCCACCGAGATTGCAATGTAAACTCAGTGTTTCCCCTTTGTAACTTTTCGGTCTCACCGAGTTCCACTCGGTCTCATCGAAAGAGCAAATCGGTCCCACCGAGTTTGCCTGACCAACTCTCTGGTTAGCTAATTACCAAATTCAGTCTCACCGAGTTTGTGTAATCGGTCTCACCGAGATTACGTTATGCCCAAACCCTAACCGAATCGGTCCTACCGAGTTGCATGTCAGTCCCACCGAAATTCCTAACGGTCACTAGGTTTACTATTTCGGTCAGACCGAGTTTTCTGATTCGGTCCCACCGAGATTGGTAAATTGTATGTAACGGTTGGATTTTGTGTGGAGGCTATATATACCCCTCCACCTCTTTCTCATTCGGTGAGAGAGCCATCAGAACACACACACCATTCCAACTCATATGTTCTGAGAGAGAACCACCTACTCATGTGTTGAGATCAAGACATTCCATTTGTACCATATGAATCTTGATCTCTAGCCTTCCCAAGTTGCTTTCCACAAAACCCTCTTTCCACAAAATCCAAATCCTATGAGAGAGAGTTGAGTGTTGGGGAGACTATCATTTGAAGCACAAGAGCAAGGAGTTCATTACCTACACACCATTTGTTACTTCTTGGAGAGTGGTGTCTCCTAGATTGGCTAGATGTCACTTGGGAGCCTCCGACAAGATTGTGGAGTTGAACCAAGGAGTTTGTAAGGGCAAGGAGATCGCCTACTTCGTGAAGATCTACCACTAGTGAGGCAAGTCCTGTGTGGGCGATGGCCATGGTGGGATAGACAAGGTTGCTTCTTCGTGGACCCTTTGTGGGTGGTTGCTTCTGCGTGGACCCTTTGTGGGTGGAGCCCTGTGTGGACTCGCGCAACCATTACCCTTCGTGGGTTGAAGTCTCCATCAACGTGGATGTAGGATAGCACCACCTATCCGAACCACGGGAAAAACATCCGTGTCTCCAATAGCGTTTGAATTCTCCAAACCCTTCCCTTTACATTCTCGCAAGTTGCATGCTTTACTTTCCGCTGCCCATAAACTCTTTGCATTCTTGCTTGAGTGATGTGATGATTGCTTGACTTGTCCTAAATTAGCTAAAATCTGCCAAGAACTAAAATTGGGAAAAGGTTAAGTTTTATTTGGTCAAGTAGTCTAATCACCCCCCCCTTAGACATACTTTCGATCCTACTAGTGGTATCAGAGCCTTGGTCTCCATTTGCTTGATCTCCATAGCTTTTGGTGGTCATAGCCTTGGTTTCACAACCTAGGAGAGTATGGCGTCTAGCGAGGGAAATTATCATCGAAGAGGTCCTTACTTTGATGGTACTAATTTTGCTAGTTGGAAGCATAAAATGAAAATGCATATTCTTGGACATAACCCCGCTGTTTGGGCTATTGTGTGTGTTGGTTTGCAAGGTGACTTCTTTGACGGGAGAGAACCAAACCGTGAAGCTACCGCGGATGAGTTGAAGATGTTGCAATACAATGCTCAAGCTTGTGATATTCTCTTCAACGGATTGTGCCCCGAAGAATTCAACAAAATCAGCCGCCTTGAGAATGCAAAGGAAATTTGGGACACTTTGATTGATATGCACGAAGGTACCGACTCCGTCAAGGAATCCAAGGTGGATGTGCTTCAAAGCCAACTTGACAAGTTCAAGACGAAGGATGGTGAAGGTGTCGCTGAAATGTACTCTAGGCTTGCTCTCATCACAAATGAGATTGCCGGCTTAGGAAGTGAAGAGATGACCGATAGATTCATCATCAAGAAGATCCTAAGAGCCTTGGATGGAAAATATGATACCGTGTGCACATTGATCCAAATGATGCCCAATTACAAAGATCTCAAGCCAACAGAGGTGATTGGAAGAATTGTTGCTCATGAGATGTCACTTAAGGATAAAGAGGAACTTCACAACAAATCAAGTGGTGCCTATAAAGCCTCATGTGAAGCCCCTACATCATCAAGTGAGAAACAAGACTTCAATGAAGAATTGAGCTTAATGGTGAAGAACTTCAACAAGTTCTACAAGAGTAGAAGCAAAGATAGAAGCTCCAAGTCAAGGTCCTACAATGACAAAAGTTCTTCTAGTAGAGAGCGAAACTGTTACAATTGTGGAAGACCCGGACACTATTCCAATGAGTGTACGGCTCCCTACAAGAGAAGAGAAGATTCTCCAAAAAGAAGAAGCAAAGGATCACCACCAAGAGAGAGAAGGAGTAAAGATGATCGTTATGAACGAAGATACTCACGGAGAAGCAAGGATTCGGAAAGGAAGGAAAAATCATCAAGGAGCTACACAAGACGAAGACATCAAGCTCATGTTGGTGAATGGGTATCCGGCTCTGACTCCGACAGCCACTCCGAGAGAAGTTATCACTCCGACTCCGAAGATACTCAAGATGAAGGTGTTGCCGGTCTAGCACTTGTGTCAACCAACTCCTACGACATATTTGACTCACCAAATGAAGGAATTGGAAGATGCTTCATGGCCAAAGGTCCTAAGGTAACACACCCCAAGTATGTTGATTTCAATAGTGATGAAGATGACTTGTTAGGTGATTATTTGCTTGGTGACAACTCTAGTGATGAATACTATGATGAAAGACCAATTAATCATGCTAAAACGAGTGACAATGATAAGGAGAAGATTGAGGCTCTAACTAACGAACTAAAAACACTTAAGTTAGCTCATGACACTATCTTCGAAGATCATCGAGAACTTTTAAGAGCTCATGAGAAACTATGCTTTGAAAAGCTCAATCTTGATCAAGAGCATGAGTTCTTAAAGGCAATCAATGATGATCTCCGCAAGAAAAGTTCTTCTTACATTGCCAAGCGTTTACTCTTATCCACTTACATGCCTCAAGTCAAGTCTAACAAGAAAGATTCTTCCTCTAGTAGTAACAATGATCATGCTAAATCCAATATTGTTGCTTCTAGTAGTTCTCTTGATTACACTAATGATTCTCTTAGCCAAGTTACACTTGAGCAAGAAAATAGCTTATTGAAGGGAATTATAGAGAAAGGAGTGTACAAAAGCCTTGCCGGGAGTAAGCAATTCGAGGAAATTGTGCGCAAGCAAGGAATGCACCGGAAGAATCAAGGTGTTGGTTTTGAACGAAAGTTCAATGCCAATGGAGTTGAATGGGAAGAAGATCAATACCCCAAGACAAAGTTTGTCCCTCAACAAGAGAAGTATACTTCTTTCAAGGGGACACAAGCTCAAGATGATCTTCCACCACAAGACTATGAGCAAAAAGGCAAGGACAAGCTTCAAGAGGAAATTGATGCATTTGAAGAAGCTCCTAAGACCTTAGTCAAGTGGATTCCCAAGACTACTTCAAGTTCCACTTCATCAAGTACGACTACAACTCCAAGGATTCCCATCAAGATGATGTGGATCCAAAAGAAGAAGAACTAGAGAGTTCTTGAGGGTTACTCCGCCAACATACTTCACTCTTATCATTTTGGCAAGAACAAGTGCAATCAACTTCCACATCTTGCACTAGTTCAAGGAGTCACAAACCCTCTTGTTGGTAAGACAAGGGACAAGGTAACCAAAAAGTTTTCATGGACATCATCTTTTGTGTGCATCACTCTATGTCTATGGATATCCTTGTTTGTTCCTTGTGGGACTAACCCATGTAGGTATTGAAAGTGCAATTCACTCAAATGGATAGCTCCAAGAGATCTACATCAACATTGAGCATCCACATCTTCAATATCTACATGAAGTCATCATCGACAAAACCCAAGGTTAGTTCATCCCTCTTAGGGGGGGTATCACATCTAGGGGGAGCTTTACTCTAAGACTTGAGCTAAAGCAACTCTAAAGATGTGAACACAACAATGCTTTATGTAAAAGTGGTAACCCCACTTGAGCTTAAACGATGAGTATGACCTATGATCAAGTGTTCTCACTTGACTCCTAAGTCAATATACTCATATATAGATGACCTAGTCATCGCAAATTGCTTGATAGATGCTAGAATTGGTTCGGCATGCCTTGCCACATATTTCATTTGCCATCTTATTGTGTGAGCATGCTGATTGCATATTTTACTCATTCAAGGACATCCACTTGTTGTTTTGATTGCTTGGTTTTATCCTCTTTTGCCAAGTGGATGGACAAGAATGCCTAAGAATGTCCTCTAGCTATCTATGCTTTTCTCATCTCAAACTCTGTTCATGCTGCATCACAAAATTTGATCAAGTCAGATTCGAACCACTCTGTGTGAGGAGCGCTCGGAGTCCCCGATTCGTCATAGACTTAAACTTCCAAAACCTCTTTATGATTCTCGGTCTGACCGATACTCCACTTTCGGTCCTACCGAGATCATTAAGTTGATCTAGGTTTTCGATCTCAGTGCAACCGATTTGAACCTTTCGGTCACACCGAGTTTCAATAACTGCACGCAGTTATGAATCTCGGTGCCATCGAGTTGTTCCACTCGGTCACACCAATAGGGTCGGGCTATATATAGTCACGGGCAAAATTTGGAAATTTCTCCGAACCCCTTCGCCCGCGCGATAGCCTGCTCTGCCCTTGAGGTCTCCGGATTGTCTTCTCGCCACCAGCAGCCTCCAGTCGCTGGTCTCCATCGCCGTCAACGGGAATTCTGCCCCGCCGTTGCTGCCGTAGCAAGTCCCCGCCGAACTAGGGTATGGACTTGATCTTTGTGCTATTCCTCAATCTGATTCCTAGAACATTGTGATCATATTGTTTCTAGCCACGTTTGATAAACTTCTATCCAGTCAAAACGCTCATAGATTAGGTTTGATTCGAAAATTCTAAGTTTAGGTTTCCGCCGAAACCATCTCGGACCCATCGAGTTGAAAAACTCGGTCCCACCGATTTGGCTTATGCCATTGCACAAGTGAGACTCGGTCTGACCGAGAATTACTTATCAGTGTGACTGATTTTTGAACTCAGTGAAACCCTAGCAGTCTCGGTGCCACCGAACTGTGACTCGGTCCTACCGAGTTCACTAGTTTAGGTTCCAAAACTGCTTTGGTATCACCGAGTTTGAAAATCGGTAGATCCGAGATGATTCCAGTGGGAAACTAAAACTAAGTTTTTGGATCATTCTTTTTGCAAAAATCTCTGCATTTTGTGATGCTCATCCACTCTATCTCCTCCATAATCTATTCACAGGGTCAGTAGTCAGTTTGCATCATGTCAGACCAGAGTGACAGCCAAAACTTGTCAGAGCAGCAAGTGCAGTTGAGTTAGGGCACTAGCCCCTCAAGTTCCTCAGATGATGGCAGCAGGAGCACACCCAGCAACCTGCCTAAAGCTGCCACTAGACAAAGGAAGAAGAAAACTTCAGACTCTGAAGATGAGGACTATGTGGCAGAGGAAGAGGCCACTTCCAAGAGAATTGAACCAGCTCAAGGCACTAAGCCAGGTCTGAAAATCAAAAGGCCAGCAGGCAGGCAGCCCATGTCAAAGGCTAGAGCCTCAACTGAGAAGCCCACTTCCCAAGAGCCAGCTGCAGCTGAGGGCAAGAAAAGGAAGGAGAGGGTGAAGAAGACTGTGGCTAGGGTGCTTGGCAAAGCTTCCATCATGGAAGAGGAAGAGGAAGAAGAGGCAGCTGCACCAGCGCCCAAGGCACCCAAGCTAATAGGAGATGCCATAAGGTCAGGGGGAGCTGCATCCAAGCCCAAGGAAGCACCTAAGGCTGCATCTAAGCCTAAGAGTGCACCAAAGAGAAACACAATAAGCATCCCAGCCACTAAGAAGAACAAGGCCCCAGTGCCTGAACCTGCAGAGGAAGAAGAAGAAAATGTCCTTCGGAAGCTCAAGCCCAAGATCCCAGACCACAACGATGCTCATCCTGTGGCTGAGGATATGAAGCTCAGGAGAGACTCAGGGCTCAGGAAATGGAGAGAAGCAGATCCATATGCTTCTAGGAGAAGGACTGCAGTGGACTACAGGTTTCATACTAAGGAGCAGCAGGATTTCTATGAGACAGTACTACTTGACAAGAAGCCAATTGTATGTGACATGAGATGGGTCGACTGGACCTATATCAAGGACAATGAGGAGTACTACCCTGGAGTATTTGACAGCTTTAGTGCGTGTGGAGTTGCAGACTTTGTTGGGCAGAAGCTCACAAAGTGGAACGAGGAGCTAATCATGCAATTCTACTCCACAACACACTTTTATCCAGATGGCAGGATCACATGGATGTCAGAGGGTACAAGGTACCACTCTACTGTTGAGGAATGGGCGAAGCTAATCAATGCCCCAGAGGAGCAAGCAGATGACTTGGATATCTATGCCAAGAAGAAGATGGACCACAACTCGATGTCGAATATGTAGAAGGAGATCCCAAATGAAGCACTTGATACCTTCAAGTTTGGATCAGTACATTACCTTCTGTCAGGGCTCCCTACGATCAATTGGATACTAAGGCACACCTTACTGCCCAAGTCTGGAGATCACAAGATGATCAGAGGTCACGCGATCAATTTGCTTCATGTCTTTGACATGCCTCAAAAATTCAAAGTCATGAGCCTCATAGTGGAAACAATCAAAAGGACCGCGGCAGATCAGAAGAGGAGCTGTGGATATGCCCCTCAGATTTAGGAGCTCATCTACTCCAAGATGGGCACGGGCGTATATTTGTTGGATAAGGAACACCTGCCCATCCGTCCAGATTTCGAAGATAATCAAGTTGTTATGACTGAGAATGAACTGCACAAGCTCAGAAGGAGAAGGCGAAGAAGGAGAAAGCTGCCAGGATGCCTACTCAAGCGGAGGCATCTGATTACTTCCTGAAAACCAAACAAGAGCAGCTTGGTTACCTGATTGCGTCCACCCTGCGGATTGAGCAGAGTATAGCCACCCTGACTCAGAACCAGGCGAGTTTAGAGAGGATCATGGAACAGAGGTTCTATGACTTGGACATCAAGGTGACAGAGATACAGACTGCCGTGGAGCAGCTCCAGGAGGACATGAATGAGAGGAGAGGCAGGACCACGACTGATGCTTTTGCGAGGGTGCCACGAGGTCCGAGGTCGTCTGCACTGCCAGTTGCTGACACCAGAGCTACAACGTCTGCACCAGCCACAGCCTCAGTTCCACCAGCTCCAGCATCCACTTCAGCCTCGACTCCGACCACGTCTACCGAAGGCTTCGTCCTTGGAGTGCTCCGGACTCCACCACCACCTGAAGATCAAGCCTGAGCGTCGATCTAGTGCTATGCATTTTCTAGGAACTTTTTGGTAACTTGTTGCCAAAGGGGGAGAAGATGTATAGATCATAGGCTTCGAGAGAGAGAGTGTTGCTTTTCTCTCTTGCTTTATTTGGTGGTTTTTCGAACTTGTTCTGCTTTTGAGTGCTTGAGATACTACGTCATTATTTGTGAGACATGATGATCATGTGTTTGATCATAAGCTACACTTAATGTTTGCTTAATGCTTGCTTAAATCTTATGTGATCATTCATTATTCTTGGTGATGAGCGCATGTATTTCATTCTTATCATTTTGGGCGCTCCACCAAGATGTATGTGACATGGAAGAGTAACCCATGACTCTAACTCTTTGTGCATTTGCAGTCCAAAGCAAATTTTAAATATGCACAAATTTAGGGGGAGCTCTTACTTATCACATACTTCTCAAAGCGACGATATATTTCATGATTATTATCTTTTGTCGAAGCTTTGATCTATATGTTGTCATCAATTACCAAAAAGGGGGAGATTGAAAGTGCAACTATCCCTAGGTGGTTTTGGTAATTCATAACAACATATAGCTCATTGAGCTAATACTATTCCAAGATAATTATTTCAGGAAAGCTCAATGATTGGCATGGCATGGATGTGAAAGTGGAACCCTCAAAATGCTAAGGACAAAGGATTGGCTCAAGCTCAAAAGCTCAAGACTCTTCATTTTATATTTTAGTGATCCAAGATCACATTGAGTCTTTAGGAAAAGCCAATACTATTAAGGAGGGATGAGGTGTTGCTTAATGAGCCTCTTGCTTCATGTGCTTAGTGATATGCTCCAAAACCCTCAACTACTTTTCCATATCCACATATGACCTAAACCCTAAGCCAAACTCGGTCCTACCGATTCTTCCTATCCGGCGCCACCGAGTTTCACTTGTCATTAGCCACTGCCAAACCCTAGCAATTCGGTTCTACCGATAAGGATCTCGGTCTCACCGAGATGGGGTTGCAAACTCTCTGTTTCCCTTTCGTAACTTTTCGGTCTTACCGAAAGAGCGAATCGGTCCCACCGAGATTGCAATGTAAACTCAGTGTTTCCCCTTTGTAACTTTTCGGTCTCACCGAGTTCCACTCGGTCTCATCGAAAGAGCAAATCGGTCCCACCGAGTTTGCCTGACCAACTCTCTGGTTAGCTAATTACCAAATTCAGTCTCACCGAGTTTGTGTAATCGGTCTCACCGAGATTACGTTATGCCCAAACCCTAACCGAATCGGTCCTACCGAGTTGCATGTCAGTCCCACCGAAATTCCTAACGGTCACTAGGTTTACTATTTCGGTCAGACCGAGTTTTCTGATTCGGTCCCACCGAGATTGGTAAATTGTATGTAACGGTTGGATTTTGTGTGGAGGCTATATATACCCCTCCACCTCTTTCTCATTCGGTGAGAGAGCCATCAGAACACACACATCATTCCAACTCATATGTTCTGAGAGAGAACCACCTACTCATGTGTTGAGACCAAGACATTCCATTCCTACCATATGAATCTTGATCTCTAGCCTTCCCAAGTTGCTTTCCACTCAAATCTTCTTTCCACCAAATCCAAATCCTATGAGAGAGAGTTGAGTGTTGGGGAGACCATCATTTGAAGCACAAGAGCAAGGAGTTCATTACCTACACACCATTTGTTACTTCTTGGAGAGTGGTGTCTCCTAGATTGGCTAGGTGTCACTTGGGAGCCTCCGACAAGATTGTGGAGTTGAACCAAGGAGTTTGTAAGGGCAAGGAGATCGCCTACTTCGTGAAGATCTACCGCTAGTGAGGCAAGTCCTTCGTGGGCGATGGCCATGGTGGGATAGACAAGGTTGCTTCTTTGTGGACCCTTTGTGGGTGGTTGCTTCTTCGTGGACCCTTCGTGGGTGGAGCCCTATGTGGACTCGCGCAACCGTTGCCCTTGGGTGGAGCCCTGTGTGGACTCGCGCAACCGTTACCCTTCGTGGGTTGGAGTCTCCATCAACGTGGATGTAGGATAGCACCACCTATCCGAACCACGGGAAAAACATCCGTGTCTCCAATAGCGTTTGAATTCTCCAAACCCTTCCCTTTACATTCTTGCAAGTTGCATGCTTTACTTTCCGCTGCCAATATACTCTTTGCATGCTTGCTTGAATTGTGTGATGATTGCTTGACTTGTCCTAAAATAGCTAAAATCTGCCAAGAACTAAAATTGGGAAAAGGTTAAGTTTTTATTTGGTCAAGTAGTCTAATCACCCCCTACTATCTTCGCACGGAAGGAAGTGCCTCCTTATTACACACAAAAAATAAATACCCCCTACTATCTTTGACCCACCATAGTTGGAGGCTGACTTGTGGGCCTACTGACGTGGACGGAGGGCTTTGTCAACTTAGTCAATATGAACGATTCTAGCTCCAGTGACTGTACGATGTCCATCCAACGACCGTAGTGCTTCTTCAACCTATGGTCTTCTTTCTCTAGCCGCCCAAACTAGCGCTGGTCGTACCGCTTGCTCTTGCCTCCCGTGGCCTGCTCTGCTGCCGCACAGGCCTCATCGCCCCACCGTACTCCCATCGCTGGCCTGGCTATCCCTGTACTCACCCACACCTGCTGCTATTCTCTGGCGACAGCATCCTCACACTACAGCCCAACCAGCAAACCCTCGTACGCCCCTCCGCATGGGAAACAACTGCTGAGTCTTCCCCGGCTCTGGGTCATTTCCTTCCTAGGCCTCGCCGTCGTCCACCGCCTTGCTACTCTCGGCGCGGCTTGGTCAACATGGTTAAGGAACGACTTACATCAGAAGAGGACTATATGTGGAGAGGCTGATAGGTGGGTCCACAACCGCAGCAAGGAAGTGCCTCCTTATTATGCGCAAAATAATGATTCCTCCACCTGATAGCAGGGACCTACCTGAAGGGCCTCTATATTTTGGCATAGTTGTATTTTGCGGGGACAATGTTTTCCCCTCTGACAGATGGGACCCACCAACTATATCTTCGGACGCAAGGAAAGTGCCTCCAAATTAGGCACGAAAAAAATGAATCCTCCCCCTGACAGCTCGGACCCACCATCAATAACTTCGCACGCAAGGAAGTGCCTCCTTATCCCCCCTAACAGCCGGTACCCACCTGGTCGAAGCGTACGTAGCGTTATCATTTTGATCGTGAACATGTACGTACATACTGGTCGATCGGTCTCTCTGCAATGATGAACCGTGGTAGAGCAAGCAGCGGCACGTGTAGTAGTAGAGCCCCCCAACATAGCAGTTTAGGCAGTCCCTGCCAAACCGTGTACACGTACGTACAGCCACATGCAAAAAAATACGACCACATATGTACATGTGGGTGGGGTCTCGAATGCGTACTCGCGCATACGTACGGCCAGGGCTCGTGTACATGGAGAGGCAACGGACGGCAGCAACGGCATCCTGTTCATCGGGCAGCCAACCGGCTGGGTCAGAACGGAGAAACAACGTCCTGTTCATCGGGAGGCAATAGACTGGGTTAGAATGCGCCCTGTTCAACGGGAGCCAATTGGCTTGGACGGAACAGCTGAAATAGGGTCTGGCATACCATAGTACGGAGGAAACGGTCTTCTGTTTGACCGGCTATGTTTGAAACCGGGGTCCTGTTCATCGGGAGGGGTGTGGTGTACCGCAAAACGGATGAAGCGGACTTGTGTTGGAGCACTACGGTCAAAATGAGGGTCCTGTTAATCGGAGGGGTGTGGCGTACCGCAAAACGGGACTCCACAGGCTATTGTTCACCCACCGTCGACTTCCTTCAGCCTCCACCTGCACTGTTTATCCACCGTGTCTTCCTCCTGCCTCCACCAGCTACTGTTCATCCACGGGCTACTGTTCATCCAGCCCTCCACCGACTACTGTTCAACCAGCCCTCCATAGGGTCCTGTTCATCCAACCTCCATGGGGTCCTGTTTAACCAGCCCTCCATAGGCTACTGTTCATCCACCCCACCTCCTTGATCGGAGTCTTGTTCATCCAACGGCAACGGCCTCAACTACCACGGGATCCTGATCATCCAACCCCCACCGGGAACTGTTCATCCAACCCCCACCAGGAACTGTTCATCAAGAGGCAGCTTCGATCGGCTTCAGTTAGCAGAAGTAGCGAAGGAATCACTAGGGTTCAGTTAACAGCAAGGGATCGATCGGGGTTCAGTAACGTAGCTAGTGCAACTGCTCGGGTTTAGTTAGAGCCCAACGCCTCACTCGGGTTCGGTTAGAGCGCAACAACTCGCACACACGCGCGTACGTGTATGAGAGAAACGCGCAAACCTCCGTGCATCGCTCGGCCCCGACCACCCACCGTAACCGAGAACTCCCTAAAAATTTCCTCGCCCTTGCTTCTACCATGATTTTTTCCATCATGGACGGCCCAAAGAATGTCATGCAGGTGCACCTCTGACCTACCCAGGATGAAAAGCCCATTTTCTATCATGATTTTTTGTCATAGAAGTAGGAGCCCACCACATCCATGATGATACTAGGTTTTGTCACAATTATCGTCATAGAAGTGTCAGAAGCATGACAGGAAAAAAATCGTTCGGCCCAAAATGTCACGGATGTGTCTTTTTTTGTAGTGGTGGTCATGACCACGATGAGCCTTCCAGGGACAACCGCTCGTTCTGCCTCGTAGAAGGAAAGGCACGAAACATACCCTCCCTTCCCTGCTTGGAGCAGGGGAGCTCTCAGCGAGCACTTGGCCGTCGACAGAAATTAATCCGGTGTGGACGAAAACGAGATCTACTGCAGGAAGATAGCCTTGTGTCTGCAAATTGCTCAGCCGCAGGCATGAGACCGAGCAGCTCATCCAATCACCAGGGAGGGGGCTGTGAGGGCGTGAAGATGAACCTGGAATGTCGGCCATGGTGCCTAAAATTTCTCCGGCGCTGGTTTTTGGTAAGAGGATGGGTCAGCCACCCCTCGCGCTTGTGGATCTATAAATAAGCGTTTCGTCCTAAAGCCGGAAAGATGGGTCAGCGAGAAAGGTGTCATTGGGCCTCTCGCCTTCTAAAAATATGTGTGACAGTCAAAGTTGGCCCTTGCCCCGAGGTAAGCATTAAACTCTGCTAGTCCCCCCCCCCCCCCCCCCCCCCCCCCCCCCCGTGATCTAATGATGTCTATGAATTCTGGATTGTTGAAGTCGGTCAGCGGGATTGACATGTGTCGCGCTGGGTGGCGACCCTATGACACTAATCTGGATTCCGGGTAGTATTCGGCAAGGGAACACTGCTTCGTACAGTATGAGAAAAGGTGAAGAACTCACCTCGCAAGACGAAGATTTGAAGACACCAGATGGCAAACCCCGGCGTTGGAGGCTAGTTCGAGGGCTACTGAGGGAGTCCTGGACTAAGGGGTCCTCGGGCTGCCGGCCCATTACATGTGGGCCAGACTGATGGGCTACTAGGAGGCCAAGCTAGAATGCGGATATGTGGCCAGATAGGAGATGTTCGGAGTCGTGGAGTTCCCTTCAAGTCAAGATTTAGCTGATGACCCCCTGATACTATAAACTCACATTATTCCAGAAAAAATCAGTGAGAAAGAATTAGCATGATCCACGAGACGGAGCCGCCGCCAAGCCCTGTTCTTCCTCGGGAGGGCAGATCTGGAGTCCATTTCGGGCTCCGGAGAGGGGGATCTTCGTTCTTTGTCATCACCAACCCTTCTCCATCGCCAATTCCATGATGCTCGCCACCGGGAGTGAGTAATTCCTTCATATGCTCGCTGGCCGGTGAGGAGTTGGATGAGATTCATCAGGTAATCGAGTTAGTTTTGTTAGGGCCTGATCCCTAGTATCCACTATGTTCTTAGATTGATGTTGCTATGACTTTTCCATGCTTAATGCTTGTCACTTCGGGCCCGGGTGCCATGATTTCAGATCTGAACCGTTTATGAATTCATCATTATATCCATGTTTTAGATCCAATCTTGCAAGTTATAGTCACCTACTACGGTTATGATCCGGCAATCCCGGAGTGACAACAACCGGGCCAACTCCCGGTGATGACCGTAGTTTGAGGAGTTCATGTATTCACTATGTGTTAATGCTTTGTTATGGTTCCCTATTAAAAGGAGGCCTTAATATCCCTTAGTTTCCAATATGGACCCCGCTGCCATGAGAGGGTAGGACAAAAGATGTCATGCAAGTTCTTTTAATAAAGCACGTATGACTATTTACGGAATACATGCCTACATTATATCGATGAACTGGAGCTAGTGCCGTATCGCCCTAGGTTATAACTGTCACATGATGAATACCATCCAACAAGTCACCGATCCAATGCCTATGAAGTTTTCTATATTGTTTCTACTAAGTTACTACTGCTATCATCACTGTTACACTTGCTATAAAATTACTGCTATCACTGTTATTGTTACTATTGCTGCTGCTGCTACAATCAAAACTATCAAACTATTTTGCTACTGATCATACTGCTACAGATAATTAATCTCTAGGTGCGGTTGAATTGACAACTCAGCTGTTAATACCTTCAAATATTCTTTGGCTCCCCTTGTGTCGAATCTATAAATTTGGGTTGAATACTCTACCCTCAAAAACTGTTGCGATCCCCTATACTTGTGGGTTATCAGTGACCCACCCTAATGATTGATATGTCATCATTATTCTTGTCAAAAGGAATTTCTTTGGTTGGCTTGACAAGAGTTGAAGACGGAATAGGACTTGGCGGGTCACGATTATCCACCAGGTTAACTTCAATATCCATGGCTTCAGAAGACGTTGCATCAGTTTGTGGAGGTGGATCATCTTGTTGGTTGCAAGGCTCTTTAGGCTGATCGGTGTTGGCATTAGGGGTTATCAGCACTGGTTCCTCCGACTCAGGGACTTGGGGTGCCTTAGAAGAGTTGCCAACCTTTCTTTTTTTCTCCTTAGATTTGGCCCTGTGATCACATTGGAATATTAAGATGTATATGACAATAAGTTTTAAGTTATGAATAAATGCAAGTACTCACCCTCGGTTTACAATGAAGGCAGGAAGTTGGGTTTGAGACGAGCTGCCTAAATATGGTGCCGACTCCTGGTAATTGGAGTCCGAAGGGTTAAGACGATGTCTCATAGGACCAACTTTGGGTAAGGAAAGAGTCGGGCGTGTCGAACCTCAGCAGGCCACTTACGGGAAGAAGGTTCTGACTTAACCCAACCATTAAGTCGCCTGAGCCGCCACTCCGAGTCTAGCCTCTTAGCTCATGCTGAGTTTTCTTCAAAATAAAGGGTGGATCTAAGTGAGCATCTGGATGAGAAAACTTTACTTTCCGGACGACCCGGTGTATTCTCTCTGGAGGTGCGGAGTCTGAGCCGGAAGAGATAGGAATTACCTCAATATCGTCAGCCCGGCTTGTGGCAGCCTCATCGTGAGAATAAGGGGCGTCAGCTAATTCAATAAATAATCAGCCAAGAGAGTCGAGCTCTACCTCTTATGAATCATCAGCGTCAGCTAACTCGCCTACAGAAGCTGACTCAATTACAGTAGCCGGCTCAATTACTACATAATAAATTAAGAATATTTAAGCCGGACAGAAACTAGTACTTACAGCTGGGGCTGGGATTAGCTTGAAGAATGGTAATAGCCCAATCTTAATACAATTTTCTTGAGACTCCCCAACCAAAGAGTTCATGCAACTTCTTGAGCTTGCGTTGATTTTTCCTTGGAAGAGGAAAGGGTGATGCAATAAAGTAGAGATAAGTATTTCCCTCGGTTTGAGAACCAAGGTATCAATCCAGTAGAAGACAACGCACAAATCACCTAATACCCGCTCAACCAATCAAACAACTTGCACCCAACGTGATAAAGGGGTTGTCAATCCCTTCACGGTTACTTGCAAAAGTGAGATCTGATAGAGATAGATAAACGGTAAAGTAAATATTTTTGGTATTTTTGGTTTATAGATCGGGAAGTAAAAGATTGCAAAAATAGTAGATCAGAAACTAAAATTGTTTATCTGAAACTTGTAAGATGGAAAACAGAAACTTATATGATGGAAAATACACCCGGGGGCCATAGGTTTCACTAGAGGCTTTTCTCAAGATAGCAAATAATATGGTGGGTGAAGAAATTACTGTCGAGCAATTGAGAGAAAAGCGCAAAGTTATGACGCTATATATAAGGAAAAGATCATGAATATAGGCATCACGTCTGTGTCAAGTAGATCGAAATGATTTTGCATCTACTACTATTACTCCACACATCGACCGCTATCCAGCATGTATCTACAATATTAAGTTCATAAAGAACGGAGTAACGCATTAAGTAAGATGACAAGATGTAGAGGAATTCACTCATGCAATATGATGAAAACCCCATCTTTTTATCCTCGATGGCAACAATACAATACGTGCCTTGCTGCCCCTACTGTCACTTGGAAAGGACACCGCAAGATTGAACCCAAAGTTAAGCACTTCTCCCATTGCAATAAAAACCAATCTAGTTGGCCAAACCAACCGAGTTCGAAGAGAATTACAAAGATATCAAATCATGCATAAAAGAATTCAGATAAGATTCAAATAATATCCATAGATAAGTTGATCATCAATCCACAATTCATCGGATCTTGGCAAACACACCACAAAAAGTATTAAATCGAATAGATCTCCAAGAACATCGAGGAGAACAAGGTATTGAGAATCAAAGAGAGAGAGAGAGAAGAAGCCATCTTGCTACTAGCTATGGACCTGTAGGTCTGTGGTAAACTACTCACGCTTCATCGGAAGGGCAATATAGTTGATGTAGAAGCCCTCCATGATCGAATCCCCCTCCGGTAGGGTGCCGGAAAAGGTCCCTAGATGGGATCTCATGGGCACAGAAGGTTGCGGGGGTGGAAAAGTGTTTTCATGGATGCCTCTGGTGGTTTTTTGATATTTGGAAATATATAGGCGAAAGAATTAGGTCAGGAGGGTCACGGGGGCTCACAAGGGTGGGGGCGCGCCCTCCGTCCTTGTTGCTGCCTCATGGCTCCTCCGTCTTCATCTCCAAATCTCCTAGTTGTCTTCTGGTCCAAGAAAAATCATCGTGAAGGTTTCATTCCGTTTGGACTCCATTTGGTACTCCTTTTCTGCGAAACTCAAAAACAAGGAAAAAAACAGGAACTAGCGCTAGGCTCTAGTGTTGGGGAACGCAGTAATTTCAGAAAAATTCCTACGCACTGCAAGATCTATCTAGGTGATGCATAGCAATGAGAGGGGAAGAGTGTTGTCTACGTACCCTCGTAGACCGTAAATGGAAGCGTTATGACAACGCGGTTGATGTAGTCGTACGTCTTCACGATCCGACCGATCCTAGCACCGAAGGTACGATACCTCCACGATCTGAACATGACTAGCTCGGTGACGTCCGGCGAACACTAGATCCAGCTAAGTGTCGAGGGAGAGTTTCGTCAGCACGATGGTGTGATGATGGTGATGATGAAGCTACCGGCGTAGGGCTTCGCCTAAGCACTGCAACGATATGACCGAGGTGGATTATGGTGGAGGGGGGCACCGCACACGGCTAAACAATGTCAACTTGTGTGTCCTAGGGTGCCCGCTGCCCTGTATATAAAGGAGCAAGGGGGGAGGACGGGCGGCCCTTGGGGCGCCCAAGGAGAGGAGGAATCCTCCTCCTAGTAGGAGTAGGATTCATCCTTTCCTAGTCCTACTAGGAGGGGGAAGGAAGGAGTGGGAGAGGGGAAGGGAAAGCGGGGCGCCGCCCCCCTTCCTAGTACAATTCAGACTCAAGGGGGAGGGAGTGCGCGGCCTGCTATGGCAGCCCCTCTCTCTCCACTAAGGCCCATCTAGGCCCATTAGTTCCCCGAGGGTGGTTCCGGTAACCCTCCGGCACTGCGGTTTTATTCGAAACCATCCGGAACACTTCCGATGTCCGAATATAGCCATCCAATACATCAATCTTTATGTCTCGACCATTTCGAGACTCCTCGTCATGTCCGTGATCACATCCGGGACTTTGAACAACCTTTGGTACATCAAAACACATAAACTCATAATACCGATCGTCACCGAATGTTAAGCGTGCGGACCCTACCGGTTCAAGAATTATGTAGACATGACAAAGACTCATCTCCGGTCAATAACCAATAGCGGAACCTGGATGCTCATATTGGTTCCTACATATTCTACGAAGATCTTTATCGGTCAAACCGCATAACAACATACGTTGTTCCCTTTGTCATTGGTATGTTACTTGCCCGAGATTCGAGCGGCGGTATCTCAATACCTCGTTCAATCTTGTTACTGGCAAGTCTCTTTACATGTTCCGTAGTGCAACATCCCGTAACTAACTCATTAGTCACATTGCTTGCAAAGCTTATAGTGATGTGCATTACCGAGAGGGCCCAGACATACCTCTCCGATACACGGAGTGACAAATCCTAATCTTGATCTATGCCAACTCAACAAACACCATCAGAGACACCTGTAGAGCATCTTTATAGTCACCCAGTTACGTTGTGACGTCTGATAGCACACTAAGTGTTCCTCTGGTATTCGGGAGTTGCATAATCTCATAGTCATAGGAACATGTATAAGTTATGGAGAAAGCAATATTATTAAACTAAACGATCATCCTGCTAAGCTAACGGATGGGTCAAGTCAATCACATCATTCTCTAATCATGTGATCACGTTCATCAAATAACAACTCTTTGTCCATGGCTAGGAAACTTAACCATCTTTGATTAACGAGCTAGTCAAGTAGAGGCATACAAGTGACACTCTATTTGTCTATGTATTCACACATGTACTAAGTTTCCGGTTAATACAATTCTAGCATGAACAATAATCACTTATCATGATATAAGGAAATATAAATAACAACTTTATTATTGCCTCTAGGGCATATTTCCTTCAGTCTCCCAGTTGCACTAGAGTCAATAATCTAGATTGATGATTCTAACACCCATGGAGTGTTGGTGTTGATCATGTTTTGCTCATGAGAGAAGCTTAGTCAACGGGTCTGCAACATTTAGATCTGTATGTATCTTGCAAATCTCTATGTCTCCCTCCTTGACTTGATCGTGGATGGAATTGAAGTGTCTCTTGATGTGCTTGGTTCTCTTGTGAAATCTGGATTCATTTGCCAAGGCAATTGCACCAGTATTGTCACAAAAGATTTTCATTGGACCCGATGAAATAGGTATGACACCTAGATTGGATATGAACTCCTTTGTCCAGACTCCTTCATTTGTTGCTTCCAAAGCAGCTACGTATTCCGCTTCACATGTAGCACCACGATGCTCTGCTTGGAACTGCACCAGCTGGCAGCTCCACCATTTAATAAAAATACGTATCTGGTTTGTGACTTAGAGTCATCCGGATCAGTGTCAAAGCTTGCATCGACGTAACCGTTTATGACGAGCTCTTTGTCACCTCCATAAACGAGAAACAAATCCTTAGTCCTTTTCAGGTATTTCAGGATGTTCTTGACCGTTGTCCAGTGATCCACTCCTAGATTAATTTGGTACCTCCCTGCTAAACTAATAGCAAGGCACACATCAGGTCTGGTACACAGCATTGCATGCATGATAGAACCTATGGCTGAAGCATAGGGAATGACTTTCACTTTCTCTCTATCTTCTACAGTGGTTGGGCATTGAGTCTGACTCAACTTCACACCTTATAACACAGGCAAGAACCCTTTCTTTGCTTGATCCATTTTGAACTTCTTCAAAACTTTATCAAGGTATGTGCTTTGTGAAAGTCCAATTAAGAGTCTTGATCTATCTCTATAGATCTTGATGCCCAATATATAAGCAGCTTCACCGAGATCTTTCATTGAAAAATTCTTATTCAAGTATCCTGTATGCTATTTAGAAATTCAGTGTCATTTCCGATCAACAATATGTCATACACATATAATATCAGAAATGCTACAGAGCTCCCACTCACTTTCTTGTAAATACAGGATTCTCCAGAAGTCTGTATAAAACCATATGCTTTGATGACACTATCAAAGCGTATATTCCAACTCCGAGAGGCTTGCACCAGTCCATAAATGGATCGCTGGAGCTTGCACACTTTGTTAGCACCTTCTGGATCGACAGAACCTTCTGTTTGCATCATATACAACTCTTCTTTAAGATATCCATTAAGGAATGCAGTTTTGACATCCATTTGCCAAATTTCATAATCATAAAATGTGGCAATTGCTAACATGATTCAGACGGACTTAAGCATCGCTACGGGTGAGAAGGTCTCATCATAGTCAACTCCTTGAACTTGTCGAAAACCTTTTGCAACAAGTCGAGCTTTGTAGACAGTAACATTACCGTCAGCGTTAGTCTTCTTCTTGAAGATCCATTTATTCTCTATGGCCTGCCGAAGTCAACCGAAGTCCACACTTTGTTCTCATACATGGATCCCATCTCAGATTTCATGGCCTCAAGCCATTTTGCGGAATCTGGGCTCATCATCGCTTCCTCATAGTTCGTAGGTTCGTCATGGTCAAGTAACATGACCTCCAGAACAGGATTACCGTACCACTCTGGTGCGGATCTTACTCTGGTTGACCTACGAGGTTTGGTAGTAACTTGATCAGAAGTTTCATGATCATCATCATTAGCTTCCTCACTTACTGGTGTAGGAATCACTAGAACTGATTTCTATGATGAACTACTTTCCAATAAGGGAGTAGGTACAATTACCTCGTCAAGTTCTACTTTCCTCCCATTCACTTCTTTCGAGAGAAACTCCTTCTCTAGAAAGGATCCATTCTTAGCAATGAATATCTTGCCTTCAGATCTGTGATAGAAGGTGTACCCAACAGTCTCCTTTGGGTATCCTATGAAGAAACATTTCTCCGATTTGGGTTCGAGCTTATCAGGTTGAAGTTTTTTCACATAAGCATCGCAGCCCCAAACTTTAAGAAATGACAACTTGGGTTTCTTGCCAAAACACAGTTCATAAGGTGTTGTCTCAACGGATTTTGATGGTGCCCTATTTAACGTGAATGCAGCCGTCTCTAAAGAATAACCCCAAAACGATAGCGGTAAATCAGTGAGAGACATCATAGATCGCACCATATCTTATAAAGTGCGGTTACAATGTTCGGAGACACCATTACGTTGTGGTGCTCCAGGTGGCGTGAGTTGCGAAACTCTTCCGCATTGTTTCAAATGACGACCAAACTCATAACTCAAATATTCACCTCCACGATGAGATCATAGAAACTTAATTTTCTTGTTATGATGATTTTCCACTTCACTCTGAAATTCTTTGAACTTTTCAAATGTTTCAGACTTATGTTTCATCAAGTAGATATACCCATATCTGCTTAAATCATCTGTGAAGGTAAGAAAATAACGATACCCGCCGCGAGCATCAACACTCATCGGACCGCATACATCAGTATGTATTATTTCCAGCAAGTCTATTGCTCGCTCCATTGTTCCGGAGAACAGAGTTTTAGTCATCTTGCCCATGAGGCATGGTTTGCAAGCATCAACTAATTCATAATCAAGTGATTCCAAAAGTACATCAGCATGGAGTTTCTTCATGCGCTTTACACCAATATGACCTAAACGGCAGTGCCACAAATAAGTTGCACTATCATTATTAAACTTATATCTTTTGGCTTCAATACTATGAACATGTGTATCACTACTATCAAGATTTAGTAAAAACAGACAACTCATCAAGGGTGCATGAGCATAAAAGATATTATTCATATAAATAGAACAACCATTATTCTCTGATTTAAATGAATAACCGTCTCGTATCAAACAAGATCCAGATATAATGTTCATGCTCAACGCTGGCACCAAATAACAATTATTTAGGTCTAATACTAATCGCGAAGGTAGATGTAGAGGTAGCATGCTGACGATGATTACATCAAGTTTGGAACCATTTCCCACGCGCATCGTCACCACGTCCTTAGCCAATCTTTGCTTAATCCGTAGCCCCTGTTTTGAGTTGCAAATGTTAGCAACTGAACCAGTATTAAATACCCAGGCGCTACTGCGAGCATTAGTAAGGTACACATCAATAACATGTATATCAAATATACCTTTCACTTTGCCATCCTTCTTCTCCGCTAAATACTTGGGGCAGTTCCGCTTCCAGTGACCAGTCCCTTTGTAGTAGAAGCACTCAGTCTCAGGCTTAGGTCTAGACTTGGGCTTCTTCACTTGAGCAGAAACTTGCTTGCCGTTCTTCTTGAAGTTCCCCTTCTTCCCTTTACCCTTTTCTTGGAACTGTTGGTCTTGTTGACCATCACCACTTGATGCTCCTTCTTGATTTCTACCTCCGCAGCCTTTAGCATTGTGAAGAGCTCGGGAATCGTATTATCCATCCCTTGCATATTATAGTTCATCACGAAGCTCTTGTAGCTTGGTGGTAGTGATTCAAGAACTTTGTCAATGACACTATCATCAGGAAGATTAACTCCCAGCTGAGTCAAGTGGTTGTGGTACCCAGACATTCTGAGTATATGTTCACTGACAGAACTATTCTCCTCCATTTTGCAGCTGTAGAACTGATTAGAGACTTCATATCTTTCAATCCAGGCATTTTCTTGAAATATTAAGTTCAACTCCTGGAACATCTCATATGCTCCATGACGTTCAAAATGTCGTTGAAGTCCCGGTTCTAAGCCGTAAAGCATGGCACACTGAACTATCGAGTAGTCATCAGCTTTGCTCTGCCAGGTGTTCATAACATCTGGCGTTGCTCCTGCAGCAGGTTTGTCACCTAGTGGTGCTTCCAGGACGTAATTCTTTTGTGCAGTGATACGTCTCCGTCGTATCTACTTTCCAAACACTTTTGCCCTTGTTTTGGACTCTAACTTGTATGATTTGAATGGAACTAACCCGGACTGACGCTGTTTTCAGCAGAATTGCCATGGTGTTGTTTTATGTGCAGAAAACAAATATTCTCGGAATGACCTGAAACTTCACGGAACATCTTAGAAAAAACAATAAAAAATCCTCACCAAAGATGAAGACCAGGGGGGCACACCCTTCTCACGAGGGTGGGGGGTGCCCCCCCCCTAGGGCGCGCCCCCTACCTCGTGGGCCCCCTAGAAACCCTCCGATGCCAACTCCAACTCTATATATTTGCTTTCAGAGAGAAAAAAAATCAGAGAGAAGAAATCCTCGAGTTTTACGATACGGAGCCGACGCCAAGCCCTAAAACCTCTCGGGAGGGCTGATCTGGAGTCCATTCGGGGCTCCGGAGAGGGGGATTCGTCGCTGTCGTCATCATCAACCATCCTCCATCACCAATTTCATGATGCTCACCGCCGTGCATGAGTAATTCCATCGTAGGCTTGCTGGACGGTGATGGGTTGGATGAGATTTATCATGTAATCGAGTTAGTTTTGTTAGGGTTTGATCCCTACTATGCATTATGTTCTAAGATTGATGTTGCTATGACTTTGCTATGCTTAATGCTTGTCACTAGGGCCCGAGTGCCATGATTTGAGATCTGAACCTATTATGTTTTCATGAATATATGTGCGTTCTTGATCCTATCTTGCAAGTCTATAGTCACATACTATGTGTTATGATCCGACAACCCCGAAGTGACAATAATCGGGACCACTCCCGGTGATGACCATAGTTTGAGGAGTTCATGTATTCACTATGTGCTAATGCTTTGTTCTGGTTCTCTATTAAAAGGATGCCATAACATCCCTTAGTTTCCAATAGGATCCCGCTGCCACGGGAGGGTAGGACAAAAGATGTCACGCAAGTTCTTTTCCATAAGTACGTATGACTATATACAGAATACATGCCTACATTTACATTGATGAATTGGAGCTAGTTCTGTGTCACTCTATGTTATGACTGTTACATGATGAACCGCATCCGGCATAATTATCCATCACTGATCCAGTGCCTACGAGTTTTCCATATACTGGTTCTCGCTTATTTACTTTCCCGCTGCTCCTGTTACAATCACTACAAAATACCAAAAACATTACTTTTGCTGTCTTTACTTTTGCTTGCCGCTACCACCACTATCATATTACTTTGCTACTAAACACTTTGTTGCAGATACTAAGTTTCCAGGTGTGGTTGAATTGACAACTCAGCTGCTAATACTTGAGAATATTCTTTGGCTCCCCTTGTGTCGAATCAATAAATTTGGGTTGAATACTCTACCCTCGAAAGCTGTTGCGATCCCCTATACTTGTGGGTTATCAAGACTAATTTCTGGTGCCGTTGCCGGGGAGCATAGATCTATTCTTTGAGTCACTTGGGATTTATATCTGCTGGACACCATGATGAATTTGAGAGATCCAAAAACCAAGATCTATCCCTCAACTACGAGGGGAGGTAAGGAACTGCCATCTAGCTCTGCACTTGATTCACCTTCTGTTATGAATAAGTTTGCGACACCTACATCTGATTCTGCTATTTGTTCCTATATGTCGTATGTTATTGATTATGCCACTTCTGCTATGCATGATACTTATGATGAAACTGCTTCTATGCCTGATACTACGGTGCCCCTTAGTGAATTTCTTGATGAACAAATTGCTAGGGCTAGAGAAAGAGAAATTATTGAATCTGAAACGATGATGATAGTGATGATGAAAATATGCCTGTTATTCCTGAGGGGTTATCTTTTTGATATGGAATCTTCGTTTACCGCTATTTTAGCTTGCAGAGATAGATATGAGCTTAAGAGGTTATTAATTAAATGGAACAAAATCACTTAGAGATAAAATGAACCCGACCCTGCTTTTGCTACTTCACCTATATGTGTTCCTGACATAAGGATTATGAATTCTCTATTGATCCTGATATAATTACTTTGGTTGAATCTGATCCGTTTTATGGCTATGAATCTGAAACTGTTGTGGCACATCTTACTAAGTTAAATGATATAGCTGCCCTATTTACTAATGATGAGAGATCGCGTTACTTCTATATACTCAAAATATTTCCGTTCTCATTAAAGGGTGATGCTAAGATATGGTTTAATTCTCTTGATCCTGGTTGTGCGTAGTCCCTAGGATATGATTTATTACTTCTCTGCTAAATATTTCCCCGCTCATAAGAAACAAGCAGCTTTGAGGGAAATATACAACTTTGTGCAAATTAAAGAAGAGAGTCTCCCACAAGCTTGGGGGAGGCTTCTCAAGCTACTTAATGCTTTTCCTGATCATCCTCTTAAGAAACCTGAAATACTTGATATCTTTTATAATGGACTAATCGATGCTTCCAGAGATTACCTGGATAGTTGTGCTGGTTCTGTTTTCAGGGAAAGAACACCGGATGAATCTGAAATTCTATTGAATAATATGTTAACAAATGAAAATAATTGGGCACCTCCTGAGCCAGCTCCTAAGCCAACTCATGCTCCAATTACTGAGCCTATTCTTAAACCAACTCCGAAGAAGAGAGGTGTTTTATTCCTCAGTCCCGAAGATATGCAAGAGGCAAAGAAATCTATGAAAGCGAAAGGTATTAAAGCTGAAGACGTTAAGAATTTACCTCCTATTGAAGAAATACATGGTCTTAATTCACCGCCTGTTGAAGAAACATATGATCTTAATTATTTATTTACTGAAGAACCTCCCGATCCCGATATTCCGACGCAGGTAGTAAAGGTAAATTCTCTCTATAGATATGATAAAGCTGAAGTCCCTCCTACTAAAATTGCTAGTCAGTGCTTGGATGAGTTTGATAACTTTATGTTTAAGCAAGACGACTTCAATGCTTATTTTGGTAGACAATTAAAAGAAAATGCTTATATGATTAGACGCTTGGGTGATTATATGGCTGACATTAAAGGTGAACTTAAACTTGTTAGCAAACATGCTTCTATGGTTACCACTCAAGTAGAACAAGTACTTAAGGCTCAAAAAGAAGTGCTTGATGAAATGAATAGTAAGAAAAATGATTATGCTGTTAGAGTGGCTACTAGAACTGGTAGAATGACTCTGGAACCTTTGTATCTGAAGGCCACCCTAAGAGAATCGAGCAAGATTCTCAAAGAAATAATATTGATGTTCCTAGTTCTTCTAAAAAGAAGAAAAAGAAAAATGATAGAACTGTGCAAACTTCTAGTGAACCTATTGCTGAACCACCTGATAATCCAAATGATATATCTATTTCTGATGCTGAAACACAATCTGGTAATGAACATGAACCTAATGAAAATATTAAAGATGATGTTCATAATAATGCTCAACCTAGTAATAACGATGATATAGAAATTGAACCTGCTGTTGATCTTGATAATCCACAATCAAAGAATCAACATTATTATAAAAGAGACTTTGTTGCTAGGAAACATGGTAAAGAAAGGGAACCTTGGGTTCAGAAACCCATACCTTTTCCTCCAAAACCATCCAAGAAAAAAGATGATAGGATTTTGAGTGCTTTGCTGAAATGATTAGACCTATCTTTTTACGTATGTGATTAACTGATATACTCAAAACCAATCCTTATGCTAAGTACATGAAAGATATTATTACGAATAAAAGAAAGATACCGGAATCTGAAATTTCCACCATGCTTGCTAATTATACTTTTAAGGGTGGAATACCAAAGAAACTTGGAGATCTAGGAGTACCTACTATACCATGCTCCATTAAAAGAAACTATGTTAAAACTGCTTTATGTGATCTTGGAGCCGGTGTTAGTGTTATGCCTCTCTCTTTATATCGTAGACTTGATTTGAATAAGTTGACACCTACTGAAATATCTTTGCAAATGGCTAATAAATCAACTGCTATACCTGTCGGCATTTGTGAGGCCGTGCCTGTTGTGGTTGCAAACGTTACTATTTTAACGGACTTTGTTATTCTTGATATTCCCAAGGACGATAGTATGTCTATTATTCTTGGAAGACCTTTTCTTAATACTGCAGGCGCTGTTATTGATTGCAACAAAGGCAATGCCACGTTTCATGTTAATGGTAATGAGCATATGGTACACTTTCCAAGGAAACAACCTCAAGTTCATAGTATCAACTCTATTGGAAAAATTCCATCGATTATATTTGGAGGTTTTGAATTTCCTCTTCCTACTGAAGAAATATGATATTCTTATTATTGGGGATGTGCATATCCCCGTTGAGGTAACTTAGTGTTATTCAAAATTTCTCCGGTTTCATGATTATCGGAATGAGTTTGTTAGCAAGACTTGATCAACCTTGTTAGTGGATTCTTTTTGAAGAGCATGAGATGGATGAAACTAGAAGCACAACCTTTTGTACCCACTTTTACTTTCTGTTATTTATATTAAATAAAGTAAAAATAGTAATTTTTCTGTCTGTTTCCTGACTTATCCGTGCAATATAAAAATATCCCAAAAATAAAAGTCCCCAGAATGCCATGCCAATTTAATATGATTTTTCGGGAATATTTGAGGATTTACTGTGCAAAAATTACCGCGGGAGGAGCTGCCACCTGGCCACGAGGGTCGTGGGCGTGCCCCCCCCCCTATAGGGCATGCCCCCTGCCTCGTGGGCCCACGGTGGCCCTACTCCACTTATCCCAGCACCCATCTTCTTCCTCTGTCTCACATAAACCCAAGAAACCAACTCAAGCACGAGTTCCAGCCACTTTTGCTGTGATTTTCGATCTCCTTGCTCAAAGCACCTCTCGCAAAACTGCTTGGGGAGATTGTTCCTTGGTATGTGACTCCTCCATTGGTCCAATTAGTTTTTGTTCTAGTGCTTTATTCTTTGCAAATTTGTGCTGCATAGGTGACCGTGTTCTTGAGCTTGCATGTCAAATTTATATGGTTCTAAGTAGTTCTAATGCTTGATATAGGCTCTAGGCACTTGTAGGAGTAGTTGCTATCAATATTATTGAAGTTGGTTCGTTTTTGTTTGAAGTTACTAAAAATTTCAGATGTTTCAGAAAAATAATGAGGAGATTTTTGAGGGGCTCGTCGAGCCAAAGCTCGAAGGAAAAGGCACCGAAGCCTAAGTATAATTTGCCGCGCACCGCGGAGATTCGGGCGTGTGAATGGCCTTCTGAAGATTTCTTGAGAGCAGCCGGTATCTATGAATATTTTCATGAATTGGCTCACAATGCAGGCCTCACCGCTTTCCACCACGACCAATGCGATTAGTATCTCTTACTCACAAATACTTTTGTGCAAAACTTTCATTTTCATTCTAGGAACTCGCCACCTACGGTGGGGTTTAATTTATATGATGAGCATAAGGAGATGTCACTTTATGATTTCTGTCGGATTTGTTTAATCCCTTTTGAGGGCAAGACAGAAGAACCACATCATGATGATGTGGCTGGGTTCATTGATACTATCACTGTAGGAGAAACTAGAAAGGTTTCCGATGCACGAATCACTAGCATACATTTTCTTGTTCTACGTTACTTTGCATTATTTGCTAGTCGTTGTTTAATTGGACGCGAAAACAGTGGAAACCTTAGTATCCCTGATATAATTATTTTGCACCACAGTTTATACATTGATAACACTTTTAGTATGGGTGGTATTATTGCTAGACGGTTAAGTACGAACCGTACTAAGGGTCCCATCTTTGGAGGCGTCTATGCCACACGCCTAGCTGCACATTTTAACATATCTATTAGGCATGCTGAGAAGGAAGAAAAGGTGTTGCCCCGTGTTTATCTAGATCATAAAAGTATGCTGGCACATGACTTTATTGTTAAGAATAGGGCAGGAGAGCTTAAATATCAATTGTTCTTTAACAAACATCATCCTGAGACTATTACCCTGCCTGCTCCTTCTTTGTTTAATTTTGTAGGACCCTACGTCGTTACGTGGGCTGCTGTCCAAGCTTACAAGAATCCTGCACCAGCCCTGGAACAGGAACCACAAGATGAGCCTCCACGACAATCTGTTTATTCTTGGGAACCAGAGATGACTGTTAGCCAGTGGCAGTCAGAGTCTTCTTCTTCATCACAGTATCATCCCAACTATTCCTCCTCATCATAGTACGACCCCAACAACTATTATTATGGATATCTGTTAGGCCAGCCGTGGCCATAGACCAACTTAGGCCAAAAGCCTAAGCTTGGGGGAGTACGTATTTCTCACCGACATTACATTTATGTTCACACACACTAATCACTAGATGTCGGTGCTCATACTTTTTCACTGTAATATCCATGCTAGTTTATTTTCTTGTTCCTGCTTTCTTCTTGTGTGTTTGCTAAACCTTAAGAAAAACCAAAAAATTAGTAGTAGTTTATTTTTCTGCTGTAGTAGTAATAATTAAAAAGAAAACCCAAAAATATTTCCCATTCTTCTTTTGCTTGTTGGGAGCTTTCCCATGTAAATAGTTTTATTTCTTTTCTGTTGTAACACCCCGGATATGATTTACCTAATATGTAATTCAACTCTTGCCGTTTCCGGCGTTAAGTTATTTTATTTTCTCGGGTTCGGGTTTTTGTCTCCGTGTGTTGTTGTCTTTGTCATGCATCTCATATCATGTCATCATGTGCATTGCATTTTCATACGTGTTCGTCTCCTGCATCCGAGCATTTTCCCCGTTGTCCGTTTTGCTTTCCGGCACTCCGTTCTCCTCTGGTGGTCATTTCTACCTTTCTTTCGTGTGTGGGGGTTAAACATTTCCAGATTGGACCGAGACTTGCCAAGCGGCCTTGGTTTACTACCAATAGACCACCTGTCAAGTTTCGTACCATTTGGACTTCGTTTGATGCTCCAACGGTTAACCGAGGGACCGAGAAGGCCTCGTGTGTGTTGCAGCCCAACACCCTTCCAATTTGGCCCAAAACCCACCAAAACCCTATCCATCATCTAGAGCATTCGATCACGATCGCGTGGCCGAAAACCGCACCTCGTTTGGACACTCCTAGCTGCCTCTATGCCTATAAATACACCCCCCTCCGAAATTCTCGGTTCCCCTCTCCCAAAAACCCTAGATCCACTCCATCCACCGCCGCCGGGCAAAATTCGCCAGGCCGGACACGTCCGACCCGCGCCGCCGCCGCCACGTGTCGTACCGCCACTCGCCGCCGCCATTTCCCACCGCGCTGGCCCGCGCGGCCCGGGGCAGGCCCCCGCGGCCCGAGCCGCCCCGCGCCCAGCGCCCGAGCGTCCCGCCGCCGCCTTGCTCGAGGCCGGCCAACTCCGGCCGCCGCGCCGCCTACTCCGGCGACCTCGCCGCCCCGTCGCGCCCGGCCGCCGTCCGCCTCGCCTCGCCGTCTTCCGCTGGTGCCAACCCCCGCCTCCGCCATCCACCTCATCGCCGGTGGAGATCCGGCCGGCCCCCTCCTCCTCTGCGGCAAGTACAACTCCGGTGGCCTCCCCCTCAAACTCCGGCGCCGACCCCGGCGGTCCTCGGTTTCAGCGCCTCAGATCTGGATCTGGAAACGCTAGGGGTTGACCTTTTTTTCCCCAAGTCCCAGATTATTTTGCATACTTTGACCTGCTATATCTCCGCATCCGTAGATCCGTTTTGGGCGTATAGCATATCAAAATGTTCGTCTCAGAGAGAAAATCATTTCATCTCATTGCATCATTTTCATTTGAGTTCATCCTAATGCCCGAAATGCTGTTGGAAGAGTGCTATTTGAGTTAATTGTCAGATCTGCTGCTCCAAATAGCTATTTGTCATTTTTGCCATGATTATTGTGTGCATGATATGCCCCTGAGCTCTACATGAGTTTTGTTACATGCTTTGTCATCTTTCCAGAGGTGCCATCCATGTATTTTTGTGATGTGTGTGGTGACTAGCACAAGCTTGCAAAGTGGTGCAATCGTTAATGCTGATTTCAGGGACTTAGCAATTCCACTAAGTCCTTGATCTGTTTTTATCAATATGCCATATGTTCATGTTGTTTCCTAGTGATCCGTGCCTCTTTTGAGGATGATCAGTAAGGATGATTTGTTAATATTGTAGTGCTCTATCCATCCATGTATTTGTTTGCAATTATGGAGCACCCTAGCTTGAGTCAATCGACCTCTACTTTTGCTATTTCATGAATCTGGGCAGATTGTCTACTTGTTAGCGATTTTGCCGAGGATGTTGTAGTTGATCCGTGCATGCTATGTTATTGTTCTTGCCATGTCTAGATTGTATAATGTGTATTCTTGATGGGTGTATGCTTATATTGTCATGACATGCTCTATAGTGAGTGCATCGAGCTCGTAAACATGCCTACTTGATATCTGATTTGCATGCTCCAGTTTTCTCTAAGTCTGTGATCTGATTATGTTTTTGCCATGTTCACATGCTTGCAAATGTATTTTCTGATCCCTTTTGGCTCAAGGTCACTAAGGGACTTTTGTTAAGCTCTTTGAGTAACTCCATGACATGCCTTGCATTGCCATGTTAAGTTCCTGTAGCATCTACTTTTCATGCTCCAAAGTGTGCTACCTGATCTGAAATTCCAAACAAGTGTTAATTTCACTAAGTCTGAAATCTGTTTACCAATTGCATTTTTGCCATGCTTGTTTGAACCTGTTAATGGATGAATTGGCCGTAGCTCAGTGTTCATATTTTGTTAAGCATTATGGTGGATCCCTGCCATGTATTTTATTGCCATGTTTGGGTGCTGTAGCATGTTTTTCTTGTTGCATTTAGATGGTTACATGTTGTATATCGCAGACCGCTGCCATACTTGTTTTGCTTGCCATTTCCAAACCGTGTCTCCAATTCTGGTGTTCTTTATATCGATTTCAACCGAAATCACCTCACCTTTCCAGTGGCACACTTGGATTTCCAAGTTGAGGCCAGGTTCATTCATTCCTTGTCAAATCTTGCATATGCATCACATGTCGCATCCCGCATAGCATACCATGTTTGCATCATGTTGTTTGAGTTTGCACGTGGTTGATTGTGTTCCGTTTGCTTGTTTGTCTTGTTTGGGTAGAGCTAGGAGATGAGTTCGCTAATGAGGAGCCCGTTGAGTTTGCTTTCGAGGATCCAGTCAACTCTGACAACTTTGCAGGCAAGATGATCATACCCTCGAAATCACTTCTATCTTTGATTTGCTAGATGCTCGCTCTTTTGCTACGCCTATGCTACGATGCCTACCACTTTCTTATCATGCCTCCCAAACTGCCATGTCAAACCTCTAACCCACCATGTCCAAGCAAACCGTTGATTGGCTATGTTACCGCTTTGCTCAGCCCCTCTTATAGCGTTGCTAGTTGCAGGTGAAGATTGGAGACCGTTCCTTGTTGGAACATTATTTTTCTTGTTGGGATATCATTATATTATCTTGTTATCTTAATGCATCTATATACTTGGTAAAGGGTGGAAGGCTCGGCCCTTTTAGCCTAGTGTTTTGTTCCACTCTTGCCGCCCTAGTTTCCGTCATATCGGTGTTATGTTCCCGGATTTTGCATTCCTTACGCGGTTGGGTAATAATGGGAACCCCTTGATAGTTTGCCTTGAATAAAACTCCTCCAACAATGCCCAACCTTGGTTTTACCATTTTCCACCTAGCCTCTTTTTCCCTTGGGTTTCTGGAGCCCAAGGGTCATCTTATTTAAACCCCCCCGGGCCAGTGCTCCTCTGGGTGTTGGTCCACCTCGTCAGCCGCCGGTGGCCACCAGGGGAAACTCTGGGCTGGCCTATCGGAAGGTTGGACAATTTGAGTGTGCCCTGAGAACGAGATATGTGCAGCTCCTATCGGGATTTGTCGGCATATTCGGGCGGTGTTGCTGGATTTGTTTTAACTTGTCGAAGTGTCTTGTAGAACCGGGATACCGAGTCTGATCGGAATGTCTCGGGAGAAGGTTTATCCTTCGTTGACCGTGAGAGCTTGTCATGGGCTAAGTTGGGACTCCCCTGCAGGGATTTGAACTTTCGAAAGTCGTGCCCACGGTTATGGGCAGATGGGAATTTGTTAATGTCCGGTTGTAGATAACTTGAACCTTAACTTAATTAAAATGAATCAACTGTGTGTGTTACCATGATGGTATCTTCTCGGCGAAGTCCGGGAAGCGAACATGGTGTTGGAGTAATGCTTGACGCAGGATGTTCTCTAGTTCTTCGTTCGCGCTTTGCCTTCTCTTCTCGCTCTCTTTTGCGAACAGGTTAGCCACCATATATGCTAGTCACTTGCTGCAGCTCCACATATTACCTTGCCTTACCTATAAGCTTAAATAGTCTTGATCGCGAGGGTGCGAGATTGCTGAGTCCCCGTGGCTCACAGATTACTTCCAAACCAGATGCAGGGCCTGATGACTCTGTTCCAGACGACGCGCTTGAGCTCAAGTGGGAGTTCGACGAGGACTCACGCCGTTACTATGTGTCTTTCCCTGATGATCAGTAGTGGAGCCTAGTTGGGGCGATCGGGACCGTGTCGCATGTTGGGTTGATCTTTTATTTTGGCACCGTAGTCGGGCCATGAGTGATTGGATGATGTAATGCTATTTATGTACTTTGTTTGACGTGGCGAGTGTAAGCCAACTATGTACCTTCCCCTTTTATTATTTATATTACATGGGATGTTGTGAAGATTGCCTTACTTGCGACATTGCTTTCAATGCGGTTATGACTCTAACTCGTGCTTCGACACGTAGGAGATATAGCCGCATCGAGGGCGTTACACGTTTCTTTGGGGGTCAGTAGGAGAAGACCATAATTAAATTGTTGAAGTGTCTCTTATATGCGTTATTGTTGATTTAACCAAGAGCCCATATTGCCTTGTCTTCTCCTGTTTATTAAATGCTCGTAGATTCCAGCTTAGTCCAATGCATGTGCACTCTTATTATTATTCACACCATTCGGTCGTGCAAATGAAAGGCAATTATGATTATATATGATGGACTGACTGAGATGAGAAAAGCTGGTATGAACTTGGCCTCTTTTGTTTTTGTAAATATGATGAGTCCCTCGTTCTTGATTCAGCTTATTATGAATAAACATGTTTGCAATGACAATTAGAGATCATAGTTGCTTGTGCCATGCTTGATTAGCTATGAGTTATAATGGTTTACCTTGTGTGCCAACATGCTATTGAGATGATTATGATGTGGTATGATGGGGTGGTATCCTCCTTCGAATGATTTAAGTGACTTGACTTGGCACATGTTCACGCATGTAGTTGAAACAAAATCAACATAGCCTTCACGATATTTATGTTCATGGTGGATTATATCCTACTCATGCTTGCATCCAATGTTTATTAATTTTAATGCATGTACATGGCTGTTGTCGCTCTCTAGTTGGTCGCTTCCCAGTCTTTTACTAGCCTTCACTTGTACTAAGCGGGAATACTGCTTGTGTATCCAATCCCTTAAACCCCAAAGTTATTCCAGATGAGTCCACCATACCTTCCTATATGCGGTATCTACCTGCCGTTCCAAGTAAATTTGTATGTGCCAAACTCTAAACCTTCAAATAAACATTATGTTTTGTATGCTCAAATAGCTCATGTATCAACCAAGGTTGTCCTTATCTTCTGTGGTAGGCGGGTTATTCTCAAGAGGGATGGACTCCGCTCCTCACTCACGAGAAAATGGCTGGTCACCGGGATGCCCAGTCCCATGCTTTATGCAAACTAAATCAAAATTAATTGCAAACGAAACTCCCCCTAGGACCTGATGTATGTTGGAGGCACTCGTTGTTTCAAGCAAGCCATGGATTGATGCTTGTTGGTGGAGGGGGGTATAAACTTTACCATTCTGTTTGGGAACCGCCTATAATGTGCTTAGCATGGAAGATATCGCCATCTCTTAGTTGTTACGTTGACAATGAAAGTATACCGCTCAAAATACAATTTACCTCTATTTCAAAACCGAGCTCTGGCACCTCTACAAATCCCTGCTTCCCTCTGCGAAGGGATTATCCATTTACTTTTATGTTGAGTCATCACCCTCTTATTAAAAAGCACTAGCTGGAGAGCACAGCCGTCATTTGCATTCATCACTGTTAATTTATATTGGGTATGACTATGATTGGATCTCTTTTACCATGAATTACAATGTCTAGTGAGTCCTTGATCTTTAAAGGTGCTCTGCATTTATGTTTTGCGGTCTCAGAAAGGGCTAGCGAGATACCATCTTGTTATATCATATTATGATTGTTTTGAGAAAGTGTTGTCATCCGAGATTTATTATTATGACTTGCTAGTTGATTATGCTATTGATACGAGTAATTGTGAGACCTGAGAACTATTACAAATGTGGTTAGTTATGATCTATGCTGAAAACTTGAATGCTGGCTTGACATAGTTACAACAACAAGAGCAAACAGAGTTTGTAAAAGTTTTTCTTTCTTTCTTTCAGTTTGTCAACTGAATTGCTTGAGGACAAGCAAGGGTTTAAGCTTGGGGGAGTTGATACGTCTCCGTCGTATACTTTTCCAAACACTTTTGCCCTTGTTTTGGACTCTAACTTGTATGATTTGAATGGAAATAACCCGGACTAACGCTATTTTCAGCAGAATTGCCATGGTGTTGTTTTATGTGCAGAAAACAAATATTCTCGGAATGACCTGAAACTTCACGAAACATCCTAGAAAAAACAATAAAAAATCCTCGCCAAAGATGAAGACCAGGGGGCCCACACCCTTCTCACAAGGGTGGGGGGCACCCCCCCTAGGGTGCACCCCCCTACCTCGTGGGCCCCCTGGAAACCCTCCGACGCCAACTCCGACTCTATATATTTGCTTTCGGAGAGAAAAAAATAAGAGAGAAGAAATCATCGCGTTTTACGATACGAAGCCGTTGCCAAGCCCTAAAACCTCTCGGGAGGGCTGATCTGGAGTCCGTTCCAGGGCTCTGGAGAGGGGAATCCGTCGCCATCGTCATCATCAACCTTCCTCCATCACCAATTTCATGATGCTCACCGCCGTGTGTGAGTAATTCCATCGTAGGCTTGCTGGACGGTGATGGGTTGGATGGGATTTATCATGTAATCGAGTTAGTTTTGTTAGGGTTTGATCCCTAGTATCCATTATGTTCTGAGATTGATGTTGCTATGACTTTGCTATGCTTAATGCTTGTCACTAGGGCCCGAGTGCCATGATTTCAGATCTGAACCTATTATGTTTTCATGAATATATGTGAGTTCTTGATCCTATCTTGCAAGTCTATAGTCACCTATTATGTGTTATGATCCGGCAACCCCGAAGTGACAATAATCGGGATCACCCCCGGTGATGACCGTAGTTTGAGGAGTTCATGTATTCACTATGTGCTAATGCTTTGTTCCGGTTCTCTATTAAAAGGAGGCCTTAATATCCCTTAGTTTCCAATAGGACCCCGCTACCACGGGAGGGTAGGACAAAAGATGCCATGCAAGTTCTTTTCCATAAGCACGTATGACTATATACGGAATACATGCCTACATTACATTGATGAATTGGAGCTAGTTCTGTGTCACCCTATGTTATGACTGTTACATGATGAACCACATCCGGCATAATTATCCGTCACTGATCCGGTGCCTACGAGTTTTCCATATACTGGTTTACGCTTATTTACTTTCCCGCTGCTACTGTTACAATCACTACAAAATACCAAAAACATTACTTTTGATGTCTTTACTTTTGTTGCTGCAACCACCACTATCATATTACTTTGCTACTAAACACTTTGTTGCAGATACTAAGTTTCCAGGTGTGGTTGAATTGACAACTCAGCTGCTAATATGTGAGAATATTCTTTGGCTCCCCTTGTGTCGAATCAATAAATTTGGGTTGAATACTTTACCCTTGAAAGTTGTTGCGATCCCCTATACTTGTGGGTTATCAATGTGTAAGAAAACAGAGTCAGGAGAGCACACGAGGTGCCCACGAGGTAGGGGCGCGCCCAGGGGGTAGGGCGCACCCTCCACCCTCGTGGAGCCCTCGTGTCCTTCCCGGACTGCTTCTTATTTTTCTATTTTTCTAAATATTCCAAAACTGAAGAAAATTGCCATTAGAACTGTTTTGGATTCGGTATACTTACCGTACCACATACCTATTCCTTTTCGGAGTCTGAAATGTTCCGGAAAGTGTCCCTTATGTATTCCTCCGGGGTTACGGTTTCAATAACATCGGTTTCAACATTTATAGGATTACCTGAGATATAATGTTTAATTCTTTGACCGTTCACCACCTTCGGATTTGTGCCTTCGAAGTTGTTGATTTTTATGGCACCGGAACGATAGACCTCCTCGATAACGTAAGGACCTTCCCATTTAGAGAGAAGTTTTCCTGCAAAAAATCTTAGACGAGAGTTGTATAGCAATACATAATCACCTACATTAAACCTACGCTTTTGTATTCTTTTGTCATGCCATCTTTTAACTTTTTCTTTAAACAACTTGGCATTTTCGTAGGCTTGGGTTCTCCATTCATCGAGTGAGCTAATGTCAAATAACCTCTTCTCACTGGCAAGTTTTAAATCATAATTGAGTTCTTTAATAGCCCAATAAGCCTTATGTTCTAGTTCGAGAGGTAAGTGACATGCTTTTCCATAAACCATTTTATACGGAGACATACCCATAGGATTTTTATATGCAGTTCTATAGGCCCATAGTGCATCATCAAGTTTCTTGGACAAATTCTTTCTAGATCTATTAACAGTCTTTTGCAAAATTAATTTGAGTTCTCTATTGCTCAATTCTACTTGACCACTAGAGTGTGGGTGATAAGGAGATGCAATTATATAATTAACGTCCTATTTAGCAAGCATTTTACGGAAAGCACCATGAATAGAATGTGAACCACCATCAGTCATTAAATATCTAGGGACTCCAAACCTTGGAAAAATAACTTCTTTAAGCATCTTAATAGAGGTGTTATGATCAACACTACTAGTTGGAATAGCTTCTACCCACTTAGTAACGTAATCAACAACAACTAAAATATGTGTATATCCATTAGAGGAAGGAAACGGCACCATATAATCAAATCCCCAATGTCGGTGTACAAAAAGAGGGGTACACTTTTTGTACCCCTATAACTGTGCACGGGCAGTCTGAGCCACGGGCACCACCACACCAAGCAAGGCAAGGGAGGTGAGCCAGGGTAAGACCGAAGCTCAAGAGAACTAGAACAACGCCGAGGCCAAGACCACGAAGAGCAAAGGGGACGAAGCGGACTCCCCGGCAAGATCCTTGCCGGGAGACAGTTCTAGCAGCCCCGGCAAGACCCTTGCCGCGGCGACTCGTCCCGCACCTACGGAGCAAACCACCCTTGAGTCCACTGCCCACAAAGGGCAAGGATTCGGGAGACATCCCCATGGCGGCATGCAGATCTTTGTGAAGACATTCAAGATTAGATACGCACTAAGGAGACGACAACCCTTGGCGGGATCCCAGCCGAGGAAGACCACAAGGCCCCCGGCAAGCGCCTTGCCGGGGATGACAGCAGGCGCCCCGGCAAGACCCTTTCCGGGGCCCCGGCAAGGCCCTTACCGAGGACACCCGCAGGCCCACCAGCAGGCCCACGCCGACTAAACCTCCAACACCGCATGCATGCAGCTGCCGACCCAACCAGCTGGGCAGGCACCTGCGTGGCGGCATGCAGATCTTCGTGAAGACCCACCACTGCGCCACCTCAGCTGCCTGCCTACCTACGTCGCATCGCAGGCGTTGCTGGCCAGGGCACGTGTTGACACAAGAAGGAGCGGCGACGGACGAGACAGGTTTCTCCCCCGTCCCCGATAAAGCAAGGACACCTAAGCAAGACGCATTAAATGCGCCTTGTCATGTAATGCGAGGGATAACCTCGCATCACTGTACCCTTTCCACCTCCTGTGTGCCACTGTGGCAACCCCTTTTTTCTATAAAAGGAGGCCCAAGGTGACCAGGAGAGGGATTCGGCTTTTTGGAGCTCCTCACGCCCCATAGCTAGCTCAAGAACATAGATATACAATCCACCAAAGCAGGAGTAGGGTTTTACGCATCCTCGCGGCCCGAACCTGGATAAACGAACCGTGTGCTACCTGTTAGATGCGCTCTTCTCACGACCCCGCGCCCCGCTAACCGTAGTAGGGATTCTTGTGATCCCATAGGTGTCGTTTCCACCGACATCTCTGGTGTGCCAGGTAGGGGGCGCGGTTGTGAGAATCAGCTCTAGCAATCAGCCCAGCACTCCTTCATCTTCGTGGCTCTTGGAGAGGGAAGGAGGCCGAAAGATCAGCGCTCGAGCGACTACAAACAGAAGCTAAGTTGCACTTAACCCTTATTTGTTCTATCCTTTTTATCTGAGGTTATTTCCCCCTGGAGATGTCACGCCTTTGTATGAGAAACCTGCACGCCGGGGGGCTCTCCCACGATCGGCAACGCCCTTGCCCTGTTTCGAGTCCGCTCAACAGCTCAAGCGGCTGCGTCGGGAATGGCAGAGTAGCCTTCCGTGATCAACAATGCCCTCGATTCTGACTCGAGTCAAGCTCGACGGTTCGAGCAGCGCGTTCAGAACAGAAAGGTGGCTCGTCCGGCAGCACGCATACCCAGCAGGCCCATGGGGATCCGTCCCCAAAACGCCGCTAGGGGCTTCCGTGCCGGCGAGCCTACCCAATTGACGTAGGGCGCGCATACAAAGAGGAATTGAACGGGGAAATAACGTGCATAAAATTAAGAGTACTGCAAAGTTATATTACATCACATCATTGCTGCGGTTCTAACTAAAGATGAAATTTGTCTTGGTCGTGAACCTGCAGCGGCGATGAAGAACGGGATGCCTAATCCCGGTGTTGGCCTTCCACCCTCTTGATTTTGTCGATGCTGCTGATGACGGGCTTGATGCGCTCCTTGAGCACCGTGAGGTCAGTACCATCCGGCAAGCTATCCATCGCGGCATAGAAGTCGAGGTCGGGATTCCAGTACGCCATCTTGGCGAGGACCTTGGTCATGACCCCCCGGCAAAGTCGCCGGGCCTCCCCGGCCAACGTGGCCGCTCTGCTGGAGTGAAGATAAGCCAAGGCTCCAAGGACACCCTCGAAGAACTGGGTCAGCTTGGCGTTGACGGTCCCGCTGCGCTCAGGGGCATACCTCACATTTGGCATCCCCATGGTGGCCAACTGCGAGGTGACCCTGCCGGCGACGTCCCCCAAACGGCTGATCCATCTGTTCTCGCCCGCCACATAATCCTGGTGGGAGGCGGCCTCGTTCGCCCGCAGCTGCTTCTCCTCCTCCAAGCTCCTGGTCAAGGTCTCCTCCCGAGCCCTGCTCTCCGACAACATCTTCTCGAGATCCTCCAGCTTCAGCTTGAGATCTCTGACGGAGTTTTGCACTTCAGAGAGCTCCCCAGTCCTGCTGATGACCGCTCCTTGCGCCTCTACCAAGGCGCTGTTGAGTGTGCTCTTCTTGTTGGACAGCTTGAGGGCCTGCTCCTTCAGCTCATCCCGCTCCACCTCCAACTCCCTTACTTTTCCGGCATGGGCCAGAGCCTGGGCATCGAGTGCCTCCTTGTGCCTCTGCTCTAGCTCGCGAGTCCGCCGTGCGACAAGGGCCTCGAGCTCCTCATCCTTGCCACGGAGCGCTGCAGCAAGCTTCGCCTCATGCACGGTGAGGTCCTCTTCCTGGGAATCCAGTGCGGCTTGATGCTGGTTCCAGACGGCCTCGGCCGCGGCAACCAAGTTCGCCGCCTTTTCCTGGGCCTTCTCGATGTCAGCCATCTTCATGGTGAGCTCAACATTGCGCTTGGCCAATTCCTCCTGAAAGGCCCTCTGCTCCTCACGAGTCTGGTGGAACCAGGTCCGCGTCTCAGCAACGCGCGCCTTGAAATTCACCTCCGCCTGGTCCACCGTTGCCGTCCTGGACTTGACCTTGTCCAGACGGACACAGTAGAGCGCCTGGAGTTTTCAGAAGTTGGCCCCCATAGCGTGGAAAAGCTGCTCTTCTGGAGAACCATCACCGCCAACGCCCGGCTCAGCGACAACCTCGAGCCCGGTGGCGGTAAGCACCTCGCCGTCAAAGACTTCCCCTTCGGCGGGCGCTCGGGAACTTGACGCCCCTGGGAGATGGACGAAAAGATCGTCACCCACCTTCAGGTATCTGCCGGGGCCCGAGGTTGAGCAGGAGGGAGGCTGATCATCAACCACCTCTTCCTCGACGGTGGCCTTGCCGGCTTCCCCGGCAGGCCCACCGCTGGCACCCTCGGCAGAAGCCTCGCCGGTCACCTCGGCAGCCCCCGCAGCGGTGTCCTCGGCAGCATCCTTGGCGGCCTCCGCCGCGACATCCTCAGCAATATTCCCAACAATAGTATCCACGTCCTCCATATCTATTGAAGGAGGGCCTAGGTAGTAATGGGAGCATTGAAGCCAAGAAAAAGAATAAGGGAAAAACAGAGACGGAGGACAGGCGACTCACTAGTGCCAGGCTGTGAAGCAGAAGCCCCCTCCCCGCCAGCATCCGGCGCCGTGGCAGAGTCACCAGCGCCCAAGTTCCCCTCTTCCTCCATGGGTGTGGGCTCCGTGCTTGATGCCCTTGCCGGGGACGCCCCTCGCGGCGGCGTAGTCGATGGGGGTGGTGTGTTGGGGGTAGCCTTTGCGGCTCCTCCTGCTGCCGCTCCCGTCCTGCAAACCCGACAAGGTCAACACCATAGCATCGAATGCCTACCACATGTCGAATAAGAGGAGGGTGACGAACTTACGCTGGGGGCTGTGCCGGGGGCTGCTGTCCGGGCTACTCAACACCACCAGTGACGTCTTTGAAGCCCCAGCTGGGGGCTGACTGCTCGCCGAGGCCTCTGCCCTCTTCACCCTCTCGGCCAACGTCTTTGCATCCCTGCAAAAGCAAAAACGGATCAAGATGAGTGACTTAATTCAGAGGAATGGAAATGGCAGTAAGGAATTGAGTACTTACTCGTCATCCACCTCCTCCTCTTCCAGCACTTTCCTTTTCCTCTTCGCGCTGAGAGGCCCGAGATCAAAAGCGACCTCCGCGTCAACATCCGAGTCGACATCTGCCGGAGGAGGCGAAGACGGAGGGGTTTGTGCGTGCCCAGATGAGGAAGGGGCTGTTGTCTTCTTCTCAGCGGCCTTCGTCAGCCTCTTGGCTGCCGTGGCCCTCGTGTGACGCCTAGACCCCTCCAGGGTCAATTGAGGCCGCGTAGCCCTGCCGGGCCAGACCGGCTCGCCGGAGCCCGCCCGCCGCAGGATTCGCCCTCTTCCCCTGGTTGGCGTCGAGCCCGCCGCCACGTCCTCCTCCTCCGACAACTCGTCGGCCGTGTCTTCAACGAGCGGAGCTCCAGTGTCGGCGCTGCTGACCTCCCCGGAGGCCGCCGCCCACCGGGTGAGCTCCTCTTCGGCAGCCGTTGCGGCCTTGTCCTCCACACCCCCGGCGCTGCCGGCCTCCATGGCAAGTTGTGCCTCCCTCGCCCTAGTGGCGATGTAGTCCAGCTCTGCCTGGGTGGTGTCCATGACAACCACCGCTTGGCGTCAGCATTGACATATACCTCGATCAGGGTGTCAAAGAATTGCTGCACATCAGCATCCTTCGGCTCCTTCCAGCTCGGGACAGGGCCGTGCGCGTTACAGTCCGGCATCATAGCGATGATCTCAGACCGACGTGAATTATTGCACAACGGGACCACCCCCGCTGGCAACTTGAAAAATGGCCCCTTGAGGGCCTTGCCAACCTTTGCGGCAGCCCTCGCGGCCTTGCCGGTCCGTTCGGCCTCGCCATCGCGACCCACATCAAGCTGGAAAAGCTGCTGGCAGAAGTGGGCATGCGCCAGCACTGTGAAGTTGTGATCGAGGCCGGGGCGGAGTCGCATAATGTCAGCCGAATTCGTAAAGAGCTAAGCTGGCCTCCCCTTGTTGTGCAACGGGGTGATCCGGCGGCGAATGAAGTCCGCCCCGATCATCTCAAGGGTGAGTCCGGCCCGGGTGAGCCGGAGAATCCTAGTAGTGGCAACAGTGAGCCTCCCGTCGGCGGCGTCGACATTGCTCCAATCGCTGCCACAGATCGGCGGCACTCGGCGGACCTTGCAGAATTCCAGCAGGTTTTCATCCTCAATCCAGCACCACCGGCCACGCCATTCCTCCCACCTCTCCTTCACGGCACCACCTGGGTACGCCCCCTTGGATCTTGGGATCCAGGTGACGCAACCAGAGACGGCACCTCCCGGCTGGATCCGAGGGAAGAAATAATGGCGGAAGAGCGTCGTGTTGGGCTGCACCCCGGCAAAGCCTTCACAAAGATGCGTGAAGAAAGCCATGCACGCCACCGCATTCGGAGTAAAATCCAAGAGGCGAAAGCCGAAGGTGTGCATAATGTCGCAGAAGAAATCGGAGAAAGGGGGGCATAACCCGCAAGAAAGATAATCGATGAAAAGGGGATACCGATTTGGAGCAGGATCGGCGCAAGCAGCAGGAATGACGCGCGTCGCCGGGTGTCCCGAATTCTCTCCCCCCGTCTTCGCTCCCCATAGGGGCCTGAAGGAGGCCCGGAGCTCATGAACATCAACCGTCGAGGGGAAGAAAAAGGCGGACTTCGTCCGGTCCTCCGACAGCGCGCTCTCCAGCGGCTCCACAGTCCCAACACCCTTAGCCACCCCCTTGCCCTTGACGGATTTGGCCGCCATGGCAGCCAAGAAGTTTAGAGGGCTGAGGAAGGGGGATGGCGAAGCAACGACGGCGGGCGACAGCGGAAGCTTAGGAAGGAATGAAGAGGGGAAACGGCGGCTCTGAGATTGGAAAACGCACGAGGAAAGAGGACAAAGTGAGCAGCGCGCCCGCGGTTATTCCTTTTTTATGGGGGAAAACACGGGCCGCCTCCTTTCACATTAACTATGGTGTGACGCATGCCCGCGGGAACCAACCCCACGCATGTTTCCCACGTCACACGCACCTCCCCACGCCATGCCACGCGCGGGAGTCGTGGGAAGCGCAGCGCGCGAAGAACCTTACCGCGGTAAAAACCGCCCCGCCTGCCCGCGCACCGTTTTTGGGCCTAGCCCAACAACGCGTTGCGCTTATGTGTGGCCCAGGCCCGGGGGCTCCTGTCGGTGTACAAAAAGAGGGGTACACTTTTTGTACCCTTATAACTGTGCACGGGCAGTCTGAGCCACGGGCACCACCACACCAAGCAAGGCAAGGGAGATGAGCCAGGGTAAGACCGAAGCTGAAGAGAACTAGAACAACGCCAAGGCCAAGACCAAGAAGAGCAAAGGGGACGAAGCGGACTTCCTCGGCAAGATCCTTGCCGGGAGACAGTTCTAGCAGCCCCGGCAAGACCCTTGCCGCGGCGACTCGTCCCCCGCCTACGGAGCAAACCACCCTTGAGTCCACTGCCCCCAAAGGGCAAGGATTCGGGAGACATCCTCGTGGCGCATGAAGATATTTGTGAAGACATTCAAGATCAGATACGCACTAAGGAGACGACAACCCTTGGCGGGATCCCAGCCGAGGAAGACCACAAGGCCCCCGGCAAGCGCCTTGCCGGGGATGACAGCAGGCGTCCCGGCAAGGCCCTTACCGAGGACACCCGCAGGCCCACCATCAGGCCCACGCCGACTAAACCTCCAACACCGCATGCATGCAGCTGCTGACCCAACCAGCTGGGCAGGCACCTGCGTGGCGGCATGCAGATCTTCGTGAAGACCCACTACTGCATCACCTCAGCTGCCTGCCTACCTACGTGGCATCGCAGGCGTCGCTGGCCAGGGCGCGTGTCGACACAAGAAGGAGCGGCGACGGACGAGACAGGTTTCTCCCCCGTCCCCGATAAAGCAAGGACACCTAAGCAAGACGCATTAAATGCGCCTTGTCATGTAATGCGAGGGATAACCTCGCATCACTGTACCCTTTCCACCTCCTGTGTGCCACTGTGGCAACCCCTTTTTTCTATAAAAGGAGGCCCGAGGCGACCAGGAGAGGGATTCGGCTTTTTGGAGCTCCTCACGCCCAATAGCTAGCTCAAGAACATAGATATACAATCCACCAAAGCAGGAGTAGGGTTTTACGCATCCTCGCGGCCCGAACCTGGATAAACGAACCGTGTGCTACCTGTGAGATCTGCTCTTCTCACGACCCCGCACCCCGCTAACCGTAGTAGGGATTCTTGTGATCCCATAGATGTCGTTTCCACCGACACCCAAACATCAAATGGTTCAATAATAAGTGAATAATTCATAGGCATTTCTTGACGTCTACTAATAGTACCAATTCTTTGACATTCATCACAAGATACAACAAACTTACGGGCATCCTTGAAGAGAGTAGGCCAATAAAAACCGGATTGCAATACCTTATGTGCAGTTCTATCTCCAGCGTGGTGTCCTCCATAAGCTTCGGAGTGACACTTGCGTAGGATCTGTTCCTGTTCATGCTCAGGTACACAACGTCTAATAACACCATCTACTCCTTCTTTATAAAGATGTGGGTCATCCCAAAAGTAATGTCTCAAATCATAGAAGAACTTTTTCTTTTGCTGGTATGTGAAACTAGGTGGTATAAATTTAGCAACAATATAATTAGCATAATCAGCATACCATGGAGCAGTACGAGAAGCATTTATGACATTTAATTGTTCATCAGGAAAGCTATCATCAATAGGTAGTGGGTCATCAAGAACATTCTCTAACTTAGACAAGTTGTCTGCAACGGGGTTCTCAGCTCCCTTTCTATCAATAATATGCAAATCAAATTGGTGTAGCAAGAGAACCCATCTAATAAGTCTAGGTTTAGCATCTTTCTTTTGCATAAGATATTTAATAGCAGCATGATCCATGTGAATAGTTACTTTAGAATCAACAATATAAGGTCTGAACTTATCACAAGCAAATACAACTGCTAAGAATTCTTTTTCAGTGGTAGCATAATTTCTCTGAGCATTGGCTAGAGTTTTACTAGCATATTGAATAGCATTTAATTTCTTATCAACTCTTTGCCCTAGAACAGCACCTACAGCATAATCACTAGCATCACACATAATTTCAAAAGGTAAATTCCAATCAGGTGGCTGAACAATAGGTGCAGAGATCAATGCTTTCTTAAGTATTTCAAATGCTTCTACACAATCATCATCAAAAACAAATGGTATATCTTTTTGTAATAAATTAGTCAGAGGCTGAGAAATTTTTGAGAAGTCCTTAATGAACCTCCTATAAAAACCGACATGACCAAGGAAACTTCTTATACCTTTGATGTACTTGGGACATGGCATCTTTTCAATAGCATCAACCTTGGCTTTATCAACCTCAATACCTCTTTCAGAAACTTTATGCCCCAAGACAATACCTTCATTAACCATAAAGTGGCACTTCTCCCAATTCAAGACAAGGTTAGTTTCTTCACATCTCTGCAAAACTCGATCAAGGTTGCTCAAGCAATCATCAAAAGAGGATCCATAGACGGAGAAATCGTCCATCAAAACCTCACAAATCTTTTCACAAAAGTCAGAGAATATAGCCATCATGCATCTTTGGAAGGTAGCAGGTGCATTACATAAACCAAAAGGCATACGTCTATAAGCAAAAGTACTGAATGGGCAAGTAAAAGTGGTCTTAGATTGATCATCAGCTGACACGGGTATTTGAGAGAAACCAGAATAACCATCTAGAAAGCAAAAATGTGTATGTTTGGATAATCTTTCTAGCATTTGATCAATAAAAGGTAAGGGGTAATGGTCTTTTTTAGTAGCCTTATTTAATTTGCAGAAATCAATTACCATCCTATAACCTGTAATAATTCTTTGCGGGATCAATTCATCTTTATCATTAGGAATGACAGTAATACCTCCCTTTTTAGGGACACAATGGACAGGACTTACCCACTGACTATCAGCAACGGGATAAATTATACCTGCCTCACGGAGCTTTAGTATTTCCTTTCTTACCACTTCTTTCATCTTAGGATTCAGTCGTCCTTGGTGATCACGAACTGGTTTGGCATCTTTCTCCAAATTTATTTTGTGTTGACATAGTGTGGGACTAATGTCCTTAAGATCATCGAGAGTATATCCAATAGCAGCACGGTGCTTCTTCAGAGTTTTCAATAATCTCTCTTCTTCATGCTCTGAAAGATTAGCACTAATAATAACAGGATATATCTTCTTTTCATCAAGATAAGCATATTTAAGAGTATCAGGTAACGGTTTAAGCTCAAACACGGGATCACCCTTAGGTGGAGGAGGATCCCCTAGGATTTCAACAGGCAAATTGTGTTTCAGGATGGGTTCCTATTTAAAGAATACTTCATCTATTTCCCTTCTTTCATTCATAAACATATCATTTTCATGGTCTAGCAAATATTGTTCTAATGGATCACTAGGAGGTACGGCAATAGAAGCAAGACCAATAATTTCATCTTTACTAGGCAATTCCTCTTCACGGTGTTGTCTACGAAATTTAGAGAAATTAAATTCATGAGACATATCACCCAAACCAATAGTAACAACATCCTTTTCGCATTCTACCTTAGCATTAATAGTGTTCAAGAAGGGTCTACCGAAGATAATGGGACAAAAGCTATCTTGTGGGGAGCCAAGAACAAGAAAATCAGCAGGATATTTATTTTTCCCACACAAGACTTCAACATCTCTAACAATTCCCATTGGTGAAATAGTATCTCTATTGGCAAGTTTAATTGTGACATCAATATCTTCTAACTCAGCGGGTGCAATGTCATGCATAATTTCTTTGTATAAGTCAAAAGGTATTGCACTGGCACTAGCACCCATATCACATAAGCCATGATAACAATGATCTCCTATTTTAACAGAAATAACAGGCATGCCTACCACAGGTCTATGTTTATCTTTAGCACAAGGTTTGGCAATTCTAGCGGTTTCATTACAGAAATGAATAACATGCCCATCAATATTATCAGCCAGGAGATCTTTAACAATAGCAATATTAGGTTCAACTTTAATTTGCTCAGGAGGTGCATAAGTTATAATATTGCTTTTACGAACCACAGTTGAAGCTTTAGCATGATCCTTTATCCTAACAGGGTAAGGTGGTTTCTCAACATAAGAAGTAGGAACAATAGGATAATTATAAGTGATAGTCTTTTCTTCAACTTTAATAGGTGCAGCTACTTTTACTTCTATGGGAGGATGATATTTAAACCACTTCTCCTTAGGGAGATCGATATGAGCAGCAAAAGATTCACAGAAAGAGGCTACTATCTCAGAGTCAAGTCCATATTTAGTGCTAAATTTACGGAAAACATAGGTATCCATAAAAGATTTAACACAATCATACTTAGGTGTCATACCCGACTCCTTACCTTCGTCGAGGTCCCAATCTTCAGAGTTGCGTTTAATTCTTTCCAATGAATCCCATTTGAATTCAATAGTCTTCATCATAAAAGAGCCAGCACAAGAAGTATCGAGCATGGTGTGATTGTTATCAGAAAGCCGAGCATAAAATTTTTTAATAATCATTTCTCTTGAGAGCTCATGATTGTGGCATGAATATAACATTGATTTAAGCCTCCACCAAGCTTGAGCGATGCTTTCTCCTTCGCGAGGCCATAAATTATATATATAATTGCGATCACGATGAACAAGATGCATAGGATAAAACTTCTGATGAAATTCCAATTTCAATCGTTTGTAGTTCCATGACCCCGTATCATCACATAGCCTATACCATGTCAATGCATCTCCCTTAAAAGATAAAGGGAAGACCTTCTTCTTAATAACATCTCCGGGCACACTTGCAAGCTTAAATAATCCACAAACTTCATCCACATATATTAGGTGCTCATCAGGATGCATTGTTCCATCTCCTGCAAAAGGATTAGCTAGCAGTTTTTGTAACATACCCGAAGGAATTTGAAAGCAGACATTTTCATTTTCAGTAGGTTCAGTAGGTTGAGGAGCAACTCTTTGCTCTACTGGTCAGGGTGAAAATACCCCGAACAAGCCCCTCAAAGGATTACTTTCCATAGTAACAAGTGACAGTAAATTTCAGCACACTATATAAAATTTTCCTTACCAAATTCCACCTACCAAAGGAGCTTCACTCCCCGGAAACGGCGCCAGAAAAGAGTGTTGATGACCCACAAGTATAGGGGATCTATCGTAGTCCTTTCGATAAGTAAGAGTGTCGAACCCAACGAGGAGCAGAAGGAAATGATAAGCGGTTTTCAGCAAGGTATTCTCTGCAAGCACTGAAATAATAGGTAACAGATAGTTTTGTGATAGGATAATTTGTAACGAGCAACAAGTAACAAAAGTAAATAAAGTGCAGCAAGGTGGCCCAATCCCTTTTGTAGCAAAGGACAAGCTTGGACAAACTCTTATATGATGTAAAGCGCTCTCGAGGACACATGGGAATATCGTCAAGCTAGTTTTCATCATGTTCATATGATTCGCATTCGGTACTTTGATAATTTGATATGTGGGTGGACCGGTGCTTGGGTTCTGTCCTTACTTGGACAAGCATCCCACTTATGATTAACCTCTATTGCAAGCATCTGCAACTACAACAAAAGTATTAAGGTAAACCTAACCATAGCATGAAACATATGGATCCAAATCAGCCCCTTACGAAGCAACGCATAAACTAGGGTTTAAGCTTCTGTCACTCTAGCAACCCATCATCTACTTATTACTTCCTAATGCCTTCCTCTAGTCCCAAATAATGGTGAAGTGTCATGTAGTCGAAGTTCACATAACACCACTAGAGGAGAGACAACATACATCTCATCAAAATATCGAACGAATACCAAATTCACATGACTACTAATAGCAAGACTTCTCCCATGTCCTCGGGAACAAACATAACTACTCACAAATCATATTCATGTTCATAATCAGAGGGGTATTAATATGCATAAAGGATCTGAACATATGATCTTCCACCAAATAAACCAACTAGCATCAACTACAAGGAGTAATTAACACTACTAGCAACCCACAGGTACCTATCCCAGACTTGGAGACAAGAGTTGGATACAAGAGATGAACTAGGGTTTGAGAGGAGATGGTGCTGGTGAAGATGTTGATGGAGATTGACCCCCTCCCGATGAGAGGATCATTGGTGATGACGATGGCGATGATTTCCCCCTTCCGGAGGGAAGTTTCCCCGACAGAACAGCTCCTCCGGAGCCCTAGATTGGTTCCGCCAAGGTTCTGCCTCGTGGTGGCGGAGTCTCGTCCGGAAAGATGGCTTATGATTTTTTTTCTCATTGAAAGACTCCATATAACATAGGATGGTCATCGGAGGGCCACCAGGGGGGCCACGAGGTAGGGGCGCGCCCAGGAGGGTAGGGCACGCCTCCCACCCTCGTGGGCAGGGTGTGGCCCCCCTGGTGAACTTCTTGCGCTCAGTATTTTTTTTATATATTCTGAAAATGACTTCCGTGAAGTTTCAGGACTTTTGGAGCTGTGCAGAATAGGTCTCTAATATTTGCTCCTTTTCCATCCCAGAATAACAGCTCCCGGCATTCTCCCTCTTTATGTAAACCTTGTAAAATAAGAGAGAATAGGCATAAGTATTGTGACATAATGTGTAATAACAGCCCATAATGCAATAAATATCGATATAAAAGCATGATGCAAAATGGACGTATCAATACGTCGTATGTGGAGGTGGCCACCCAGCATCAGGTATGCGGCGGGTTTTGGCTTTGTTCGTCTCTGGCTTCGACGTCCATACCATAGATATCTTCACAGGTACGGTCAAGCATGTCGGTTAGATCTTCGACAGTGGCTATGAAGTGGGTGGTGGGTGGGGCGTAGAATTTCCCGCTCTCAGCCCCTAGTCCGGGCTGGGCATAGTTCGGATGCTGCCCCTGTGTAATAATGAGGGATCGCATTAAGTCCATAGCCTCGCTTAAAGGCGAGGTTTGGCCAGGGAGGAGAGTGTTCATGGAGTACGGCGGGAAGAAAACTCCTTGGTCGAGCTCACACGATGCTGACTCCGAGGGTTTGGAGCCAGTTGAAAGATCGTGGATGTCGCCTAGAGGGGGGGGTGAATAGGCGCTTTAAAATAATTACGGTTTAGGCTTGAACAAATGCGGAATAAACCTAGCGGTTAATTTGCCAAGCACAAAACCTAAAACAACTAGGCTCACCTATGTGCACCAACAACTTATGCTAAGCAAGATAAGCAACTATGTGATAGCAAGATATATGACAAAGAATAATATAGCTATCTCAAAGTAAAGTGCATAAGTAAAGGGCTCGGGTAAGAGATAACCGAGACACGCGGAGACGACGATGTATCCCGAAGTTCACACACTTGCGGATGCTAATCTCCGTTTGGAGCGGTGTGGAGGCACAATGCTCCCCAAGAAGCCACTAGGGCCACCGTAATCTCCTCATGCCCTCGCACAATGCAAGATGTCATGATTCCACTAAGGGACCCTTGAGGGCGGTCACCGAACCCGTACAAATGGAAACCCTTGGGGCGGTCACCGAACCCGTACACTTTGGCAACCCTTGGGGGCGGTCACCGGTACCCGTCAAATTGCTCGGGGCGATCTCCACAACCTAATTGGAGACCCCGACGCTTGCCCGGAGCTTTACACCACAATGATTGAGCTCCGAACACCACCAACCGTCTAGGGCACCCAAGCACCCAAGAGGAACAAGCTCAAGGGTACCAAGCACCCAAGAGTAATAAGCTTCTCAACTTGTAACTTCCACGTATCACCGTGGAGAACTCAAACCGATGAACCAAATGCAATGGCAAGGGCACACAGAGTGCCCAAGTCCTTCTCTCTCAAATCCCACCAAAGCAACTAATGCTAGGGAGGAAACTAAGAGGAAGAACAAGAAAGAGAACACCAATAACTCCAAGATCTAGATCCAAGGGGTTCCCCTCACATAGAGGAGAAAGTGATTGGTGGAAATGTGGATCTAGATCTCCTCTCTCTTTTCCCTCAAAAACTAGCAAGAATCCATGGAGGGATTGAGAGTTACCAAACTCGAAGAAGGTCAACAATGGGGGAAGGACACGAGCTCAAAGGATTAGGTTCATTGGGGAAGAAGACTCCCTTTTATAGGAGCTCCCGAATCCAACCGTTATGTGCTCAGCCCGCACACGAGCGGTACTACCGCTCCACGAGCGGTACTACCGCTAGAGGAGCGGTACTACCGCTTAGCATGGTCAAAACACCCGAACGAGAGAGAAAAACACAAGCTGAAAAACTGCCAGAGAGGTAGAGCAGTATGAGCGGCACTACCGCTGTAGCCAGCGGTACTACCGTTGGCCGCAGCGGTACTACCATTGGCCGCAGCGGTACTGCCGCTTGGCCCAGTGGTACTACCGCACAAGAGCGGTACTACCGCTCCTACTGCCGCTCCTACTGCCGCTGAACCCGACACGAGAAGAGCAGGACCCAAAATCGAGGCGGTAGAAGAGCGGCACTGCAGCGGTACTACGGCTGAGAGCTCCAAGCGGTACTACCGCTTGGGCTCGCGGTACTACCGCTGGGACCAGACAAAAGCCACTCTCAAGAAACAAGAACTGCCATAACTTCTTCATACGAGCTCCGAATTGAGCAAACTCAAGCTTGTTGGAAACAACACGACGAGTAGCATCAAAACCTCCAACATCAAAAACATCATAGAGGAGTGAAACCTCCAACCGAGAAGAACCGGAAAAACCTCCAACATCGAAAACATCATAGAAGATGCATGTGAACTCCGTTTTCAATGAACTCGAGCTTGTCATCAAGATGACCACAAGCTCCAAAACTCACAAAGAGAAGAACCAAAGAAGAACCAATAAAGATGATGCAAGGATGCAATGGTTTGAGCTCTCAACGAACGATACAATCAAGCTACTCATCGAGAGCCCCCCTTGATATTACGGCAATCGATCCTATAACCCTGTCTCCCAACTACCATCATGAGACTGGTAAAATAGAAAACCTATCAAGGGCAAACCTTTGCCTTGCACATGGTCCACTTGAGCTAGATGATGACGATCTTGACTTCCTCAAGTTGGACCACCTTTCTTGATTGTGTTGGCTCGATAAAGACTAGTTGATTGCTCCCCCGTACTCCACTATGGGTGAGTCACTCTTCCGCACATCTTCACATGTCCATTGTCACCACAATGGACGGCAAGCTTCAAGCATTTGATCTCTTCATGATGCTCCACTTGAACTTGCACATCGCAACCTAACCCCACAAAGAACTCTCACGAAGACCATGGGATAGTACACAAAGCGAAATTGACAATGCTTACCATACCATGGGATCACTTGATCCCTCTCGGTACATCTTCTACGCTTTGTGAGTTGATCAACTTGATTCATTCTTGACTTAATCTTGATCAACCTTGAATCTTTCCAATTCTCCTCATTTGGATGATGTCTCGAAGGTAGACATGAATGATCACACAATCTTCTTCTTCAAGACATGCTTGCAATAAGCTCGACACTCACATGACCAATCTTTGGATAATTCCTTGAATGGCACCATGGTCGACACACACTCTCCTTGAAACCAACACATGTACTCCAAGAAAAGCCTATGGACAAAACCTTTAAATATAACTCAAGGCAACCATTAGTCCATAGAGATTGTCATCAATTGCCAAAACCAAACATGGGGGCATCGCATGTTCTTTCACCAGTGTTCGGAGAAGAGTCCGGCTGCATGATGATTGCCGGTGACGCTGATTCCTCCGGCTCTCCCGTACTAGGCTCAATAGCCGCAGAGAGTCCGGCGGGCTTGGGAATCCTGTCTTCGGACCTGGTGACGTGCTCCGGGTCTAAGGCCAGAGCGAAGGCTGGGGTCATGAACCCTTGGAAGATCAAGTCTCCTCGGATATCAGCGACATAATTTAGATCTCCAAAACTAATCTGGTGACCTGGGGTGTAGCTGTCGATCTGCTCTAGATGGCCAAGCGAGTTGGCCCATAGTGCGAAGCTGCCGAATACAAAGATCTGGCCAGGGAGAAAGATCTCCCTTAGGGCTGCATTATTGTAGATGACTGATGGAGCCATCGATCCTTTTGATGATGACACAGCGAAACTCTCAATGAAAGCACCAATGTCGGTGTCAAAACCGGCAGATCTCGGGTAGGGGTCCCAAACCATGCGTCTGAGGAATGAAGGTAACATGAGACATGGACACGATGTTTACCCAGGTTCGGGCCCTCTTGATGGGGTTACAAGAGTTGATCTACCACGAGATCGTAATGGCTAAACCCTAATTGTCTAGCATGTATGATTATGATTGCCTCTACGGACTAAACCCTCCTGTTTATATAGACACCAGAGGGACCTAGGGTTGTACATAGTCAGTTTACAGAGGAAGGAATCTTCATATCTGAACACCAAGCTTGCCTTCCACGTAAAGGAGAACCCCATCCAGACATGGAAGGAAGTCTTCTGTCTTGTATCTTCATGGCCCATTAGGCCGGCCCACGTCACATAGCCCGGACGCCCGCGGACCCCTTAATCCAGGACTCCCTCAGGGGGGCCTCCCCCCAACCCTAGTCCAATTTGGTTTGGGCTTGGGGAGGTGCACGCCTCCACCTGGCCGCTGCCTGCTCTCTCCACTAGGGCCCGTGAAGGCCCATTAACCCCCCGAGGGGTTACGGTAACCCCCCGGTACTCCGGAAAATGTCCGAACCTTTCCAAAACCATTTGGTGTCCAAACATAACCTTCCAATATATCAATCTTTACGTCTCGGCCATTTTCAGGCTCCTTGTCATGTTCGTGATCTCATTCGGGACTCCGAACAAACTTCGGTTCATCAAATCACATAACTCATAATACAAATGGTCATCCAACGTTAAGCGTGCGGACCCTACGGGTTCGAGAACTATGTAGACATGACCGAGACACATCTCCAGTCAATAACCAATAGTAGAACCTGGATGCTCATATTGGTTCCTACATTTTCTATGAAGATCTTTATCGCTCAAACCGCATAACAACATACGTTATTCCCTTTGTCATCGGTATGTTACTTTCCCGAGATTCGATCATCGGTATCTTCATACCTAGTTCAATCTCGTTACCGGCAAGTCTCTTTACTCGTTCCATGATGCATCATCCCGCAACTAACTCATTAGTCACATTGCTTGCAATGCTCATTTTGATGTGCATTACCAAGAGGGCACAGAGATACCTTTCCGACACTCAGAGTGACAAATGCTAATCTCGATCTATGCCAACCCAACAAACACCTTTGGAGATACCTGTAGAGCATCTTTATAACCACCCAGTTATGTTGTGACGTTTGATAGCACACAAGGTATTCCTCTGGCATCCGGGAGTTGCATAATCTCATAGTCAAAGGAATATGTATATGCCATGAAGATAGCAATAGCAATAAAACTTAACGATCATTATGCTAAGCTAACGGATGGGTCTTGTCCATCACATCATTCTCATAATGATGTGATCCCATTCATCAAATGACAACACATGTCTATGGTTAGGAAACTTAACCATCTTTGATTAACAAGCTAGTCTAGTAGAGGCTTACTAGGGACACGGTGTTTTGTCTATGTATCCACACATGTATCAAGTTTCCGGTTAATACAATTCTAGAATGAATAATAAACATTTATCATGATATAAGGAAATATAAATAACAACTTTATTATTGTCTCTAGGGCACATTTCCTTCAGTCTCCCACTTGCACTAGAGTCAATAATCTAGTTCACATCGCCATGTGATTTAACACCAATAGTTCACATCACCATGTGAACAACACCCAAAGGGTTTACTAGAGTCAATAATCTAGTTCAGATCACCATGTGATTAACACACAAAGAGTGCTAAGGTGTGATCATGTTTTGCCTGTGAGAAAAGTTTAGTCAATGGGTCTATCACATTCAGAGACGTATGTATTTTTGCAAATTTTCTATTTCTACAATGCTCTGCGTGGAGCTACTCTAGCTAATTGCTCCCACTTTCAATATGTATCCAGATTGAGACTCAGAGTTATCCGGATCGGTGTAAAAGCTTGCATCGATGTAACTCTTTAGGACGAACTCTTTATCACCTCGATAACCGAGAAATATCTCCTTAGTCTTCTAAGGATAATTTTGACCATTCTCCAGTGATCCACTCCTGGATCAATGTCGTACCACCTTGCCAAACTCATGGCAAGGTACACAATAGGTTTGGTACATAGCATAGCATACTTCGTAGAACCTATGGTTGAGGCATAGGGAATGACTTTCATTGTAACATCCCAAATTTTCAATTTGGAATGTTATACATAGGTCATTCATGCATATCATATTTTATCTCATTTCGTTTCGCGGTCCTCGAAATTCTAAGCAACTCAAGGACCCACAGAGAGAGTTTGGAATTTCGTTATTTTTATATTTGAGTTTTCTCAAATTTTGTAAAGAGGATCATTTGGTTTTAATTAATTTTTCCCTTCGAAAATATTTCTAATTAAAATATATGAGAGGAGATAATATGACTTCTCCAAAATAAAGGGGATATTGGAGGAAAAATATTAAAATCAAATAACTTATTTTATTTGGGTTTTATTGCTATTTTATTCGAATTAGGAAAAAAATGTGTTTTTCAAAATTGCATTAGAGTTCTAAATAAATGTTCACTTTGTCCGCAATATTATTAGAGGACCGTGAAATTTTATTTCAGGATTTTTGGAGTCCGTTTAGTATTTCTTTTATTTGTTTTTCTGCGTCAGGATTTATTAAAAAAAAGGTAACCAACCTAACAGGGTCGTGTCCGGCTAGGACACTTCACCCGGCCGGACCTTATAAGCCGAGGCCGCAGTGCCCCGAGGCCCAGCGCGCGCCCCGCCCCGAAACCCTAGCGCGCCGCCCGATCCACCTCGCCTTGCCGCGCCGCCCGATCCGCCGTGCCGCGCCGCTGCCGCCGTCTGCTGCCGCCCCGCCTCCGAGGTAGCCGCCGCCACCGGTTTTCGCGAGAAAACCGTTCGGTTTTTTTGAAACCCTAGATCAGTTTTTTTATTTTTGGTTTTGTTCTGTTTTTCTTCGGTTTAGTTGAATAGCGGACGTTTGTCCGTACATTTGTTTTAACGAATGCCGTTCATCCGTTAGTCGCAGGCAGCGAACGTTCATTCGTTAGCCTGTTTGTCAGTTTTCTTTTTCCAGGGTTTTTCCGCGATTATTTTGGATCGCGATTTCTGCCCTCATCTTCGTTCTAGTATATCTTTTCGCTCGTTTATCCGAATCAGGTGAAACAAGCGCCTAGATCTTCGTATCGAAGCCCTCTTTCCGTTTAACTAACTTGAACAAGATTTTGGTACTGTAAAATTTGACTTTAGTCCAGATTAGTATTCGGATCTTGTTTCTTTCGTAGTTTGAGTTTCGTTGCTCCGTTTGATTCGATTCTTTTTGCAAACAGGAGTTCTTTAGTTGAACTTTCTAGTTAGATCTTCTTATTTGAGTTTTACCCATGCATATTTGCTTGAGTGCTCATGTATGCTATTGTTTGTTTGCGATAGAATACCCAGAGTGTGAAGCGTGCTACTACGAGTCTTTACGTTTTGCGGATCGTCAGCAAGGCAAGTAACATTTTGATCATACCCCTTTTATTACCCAGTTTTTATGCATTAGTTTCAACCCTCACACATTGCATGAGTAGGATCTCTTAACATGTGGGTTTGGGAAGTAGATGATGAGGTAGAACCTATTGCCCTTTTATTATCAAACCCTGGGAGTTACTTCTACGTTATGCTTATATTGCTATGCTATGCTCATAGACGTGGATTGGGTTTGAGTGTATCCATGACAGATGTGAGTTGTTAATTAATGGTTCAACTTAAGGTGGCAACTTTAATACGCATCTGGGTGGATTGCTTGTGGGCACCTGGAGAATCCAGTGTTGTCCTAGGATATCCCGGAGTACCCGTGTGATCATCCTACGGTCTGCCACCCAGGCTCAAAGGGATCATAAGGTTATTCATGCTAGAAACTTCCGTGTGTAGCCACAAGCCATTATGGGCTCTGTCATAGTTGGGTATGTTGTGTGACCTCTTCTAGTGGTAGACTAGCAGATGTAGGGGATGTAGGTTGGTACGGTCTACCCAGGGTTAGAGTTAATGCTTCTGAAAGACTGTGTCTCGGTCATCCATTTCTCAAACACCATGTAGTGCGAGAAATCCAACGGAGGAGATCGAGTCTTGTGGGGAAAAGTGCGCAAACCTCTGCAGAGTGTATAAACTAATCATGGTTAGCCGTGTCCCCGGTTATGGACATCTTGAGTATCTGGTACTTGAATTATTGATTTGATCTCATCACTCTAATTAATTTGTTGGGATGTTAATGACTACTTTAATTGGGATTGAGTTGGAGGAACCTTCTCAATGATGTTTCAACTAACATGATAGTTAAATAAAATATATTCCTTTGTTGTAGCAAAAATTTGGCTTTTCGCAAAAACAATATAACCATAGAGCCTCCACCAGCCATATATGCATGTAGTGATAGCAGTTATCTATTCATTGCTCTCTTGTGTCATATTGCCAGCATATTCCATGCGCTGACCCGTTTTGGGCTGCAACATATCATGTTGCAGACTTTTCAGACGATGAGTAAGATGCCGTAGGTCGTTTGTCATGCACTCAGCTATGCCGTTGGAGTTGATGGACTCGCTTTATCTTCCAAGCCTTCCGCTGTTATCTTATTTAGATGGCTTTAATCCATATTTATTGTAATAAGTTCTCTTTTGAGACCTTCGATGTAATAAGTGTGTGATTGCTACTCTGTTATAAATCCTTCGAGTACTGTGTGTGTCAGCATTACCGATCCAGGGATGACACCGAAACACAGAGACTTGACCGTTTGAGGTCAGGTCGCTACATTCATTCTCTTTATATTTTCTGTTGTGGTTGTGTTTTGAGTCTTACTCAACTTTACACCTTGCAATACAGGCAAGAACTCCTTCTTTGACTGTTCCATTTTGAACAACTTCAAAATTGTCAAGGTATGTAATCATTGAAAAACCTTATCAAGCGTCTTGATCTATCTCTATAGATCTTGATGCCCAATATGTAAGCAGCTTCACCGAGGTCTTTCTTTGAAAACTCCTTTCAAACACTCCTTTATGCTTTCCAGAAAATTCTAAATCATTTGCGATCAACAATATGTCATTCACATATACTTATCAGAAAGGCTGTAGTGCTCCCACTCACTTTCTTGTAAATACAGGCTTCACCGCAAGTCTATATAAAACTATATGCTTTGATCAACTCATCAAAGCATATATTCCAACTCCGGTATGCTTGCACCAGTCCATAGATGGATCGCTGGAGCTTGCACATTTTGTTAGCACCTATAGGATTGAGAAAACCTTCTGGTTGTATCATATACAACTCCTTTTTAATAAATCCATTAAGGAATGCAGTTTTGACATCCATTTGTCAGATTTCATAAAATGTGGCAATTGCTAACATGATTCGAACTGACTTTAAGCATCGATACGAGTGAGAAAATCTCATCGTAGTCAACACCTTGAACTTGTCAAAAACCCTTTTCGACAAGTCGAGATTTGTATATAGTAACACTACTATCAGTGTCCGTCTTCCTCTTGAAGATCCATTTATACTCAATGGCTTGCCGATCATCGGGCAAGTCCACCAAAGTCCACACTCCGTTCTCATACATGGATTCTATCTCAAATTTCATAGTCTCAAGCCATCTGTCGGAATCTGGGCTCATCATCGCTTCCTCATAGTTCGTAGGTTCATCATGGTCTACTAACATGACTTCCAGAACAGGATTACCATACCATTCTGGTGCGTAACATACTCTGGTTGACCTACGAGGTTCGGTAGTAACTTGATCTGAAGTTCCATGATCATCATCATTAACTTCCTCACTAATTGGTGTAGGCATCACTACAACTGATTTCTGTGATGAACCATTTTCCAATTCAGTAGAAGGTACAACTACCTCATCAAGTTCTACTTTCCTCCCGCTCACTTCTTTTGAGAGAAACTCCTTCTCTAGAAAGTATCCATTCTTAGTAACGAATATCTTGCCTTCGGATTTGTGATAGAAGGTGTACCCAATAGTTTCTTTTGGGTATCCTATGAAGACACATTTCTCCGATTTGGGTTCGAGCTTATCAGGTTGAAGCTTTTTCACATAAGCGTCGCAGCCCCAAACTTTAAGAAACAACAACTTAGGTTTCTTGCCAAACCAAAGTTTATACGGTGTCGTCTCAACGGATTTAGATGGTGCCCTATTTAACGTGAATGCAGCTATCTCTAATGTGTAACCCCAAAATGATAGTGGTAAATCGGTAAGAGACATCATAGAGCGCACCATATCTAATAAAGTATGGTGACGACGTTCGGACATACCATTATGTTGTGGTGTTCCGGGTGGCGTGAGTTGTGAAACTATTCCACAGTGTTTTAAATGAAGGCCAAACTCGTAACTCAAATATTCGCCTCCGCAATCAGATCATAGAAACTTTATTGTCTTGTTACGATGATTTTTCACTTCACTCTGAAATTATTTGAACTTTTCAAATGTTTCAGACTTATGTTTCTTTAAGTAGATATATCCATTCTGCTCAAATTATCTGTGAAGGTGAGAAAATAACGATACCCGCCGCGAGCCTCAACACTCATCGGACCGCATACATCGGTGTGTATTATTTCCAATAAGTCAGTGGCTCGCTTCATTGTTCCAAAGAACAGAGTATTAGTCATCTTGCACATGAGGCATGGTTCACAAGCATCAAGTGATTCATAATCAATTGATTCCAAAAGTCCATCTGCATGGAGTTTCTTCATGCGCTTTACACCAATATGACCTAAACGGCAGTGCCACAAGTATGTTGCACTATCATTATCAACTTTGCATCTTTTGGCATCAATATTATGAATATGTGTATTACTACGATCGAGATTCAATAAACCATTTATATTAAGTATATGACCAAAGAAGGTTTTATTCATGTAAACAGAACAAAAATTATTCTTTGACTTAAATGAATAACTATATTGCAATCAACATGATCCAATCATATTCATGCTCAACGGAAAACACCAAATAACATTTATTTTAGGTTCAACACTAATCCCGAAGGTAAAAGGAGTGTGTGATGGTGATCTTATTAACCTTGGAATCACTTCCAACACACATCGTCACCTCACCCTTAACTAGTCTGTGTTCATTTTGCAACTCCTATTTCGAGTTACTAATCTTAGCAACTGAACCGGTATCAAATACCCTGGGGTTACTATGAACACTAGTAAAGTAGACATCAATAACATGTATGTCAAATATACCTTTCACTTTGCCATCCTTCTTATCCGCCAAGTATTTGGGGTAGTTCCGCTTCCAGTGACCATTCCCTTTGTAGTAGAAGCACTCAGTTTCAGGCTTAGGTCTAGCTTTGGGTTTCTTCACGGGAGTGGCAACTTGCTTGCCATTCTACTTGAAGTTCCCTTTATTTCCCTTGCCCTTTTTCTTGAAACTAGTGGTCTTGTTAACCATCAACACTTGATGCTATTTCTTGATTTCTATCTTCGCTGATTTCAGCATCGCGAAGAGCTCGGGAATCGTTTTCGTCGTCCCTTGCATATTATAGTTCATCATGAAGTTCTAGTAACTTGGTGATAGTGACTAGAGAACTCTGTCAAACACTTTCTTATCTGGAAGATTAAATCCCACTTGATTCAAGCGATTGCAGTACCCAGACAATCTGAGCACATGCTCACTAGTTGAGCTATTCTCCTCCATCTTGTAGGAAAAGTACTGTCAGAGGTCTCATACCTCTCGACACGGGCATGAATCTGAAATACTAATTTCAACTCTTGGAACATCTCATATGCTCCATGGCGTTCAAAACGTTTTTGAAGTCCCGGTGTTAAGAGATAAAGCATGGTGCACTAAACTATCAAGTAGTCATCATATCGAGCTTGCCAAATGTTCATAACGTTTGCATCTGCTCCTGCAATAGGTATGTCACCTAGCGGTGCATCAAGGACATAATTCTTCTGTGCAGCAACGAGGATAATCCTCATATCACAAACCTAGTCCGCATCATTGCTACTATCAGCTTTCAACTTATTTTTCTCTAGGAACATATCAAATATAAACGGGGAGCTATAACATGAGCTATTGATCTACAACATAATTTGCAAATACTATCAGGACTAAGTTCATGATAAATTAAAGTTCAAGTAATCATATTACTTAAGAAGTCCCACTTAGATAGACATCCCTCTAGTCATCTAAATGATCACGTGATCCATATCAACTAAACCATGTCTGATCATCAAGTGAGATGGAGTAGTTTTCAATGGTGAACATCACTATGTTGATCATATCTACTATATGATTCACGTTCGACCTTTCAGTCTCAGTGTTCCGAGGCCATATCTGCATATGCTAGGCTCGTCAAGTTTAACCCGAGTATTCTGCACGTGCAAAACTGGCTTGCACTCATTGTATGTGAACGTAGAGCTTATCACACCCGATCATCAGGTGGTGTCTCGACACAAAGAACTGTCGCGACGGTGCATACTCAGGGAGAACACTTATACCTTTAAATTTTTAGTAAGGGATCATCTCATAATGCTACCGTCGTACTAAGCAAAATAAGATGCATAAAAGATATACATCACATGCAATCAAAATATGTGACATGATATGGCCATCATCATCTTGTGCCTTTGATCTCCATCTCCAAAGTACCGTCATGATCTCTATCGTCACTGGCATGACACCATGATCTCCATCAACTTGATCTCTATCAATGTGTCGTTAAATGGTCGTCTCGCCAACTATTGCTTTTGCAACTATTGCTATCACATAGCGATAAAGTAAATCAATTATACGATGCTTGCATCTTATGCAATAAAGAGACAACCATAAGGCTCCTGCCAGTTGCCGATAACTTTAACAAAACATGATCATATCATACGACAAATTATATCACATCATGTCTTGACCATATCACATCCAACATGCCCTGCAAAAACAAGTTAGATGTCCTCTACTTTGTTGTTGCAAGTTTTACATGGCTGCTACTGGCTTCTAGCAAGAACCGTTCTAACCTACGCATCAAAACAACAACAATTTTTCGTCAAGTCTGCTGTTTTAACCTTCAACAAGGACCGGGTGTAGTCAAACTCGATTCAACTAAAGCTGGAGAAACAGACACCCGCCAGCCACATGTGTGCAAAGCATGTCGGTAGAACCAGTCTCATGAACGCGATCATGTAATGTTCGTCCGGGCCGCTTCATCCAACAATACTGCCGAATCAAAGTAAGACGTTGCTGGTAAGTAGTATGACTATTATCGCCCACAACTCATTGTGTTCTACTCGTGCATATAACATCTACGCATAGACCTGGCTCGGATGCGACTATTGCGGAACGCAGTATTTCAAAAAAATTCCTACGACCACGCAAGATCAATCTAGGAGATGCATAGCAATGAGAGGGGGAGAGTGTGTCCACATACCCTTGTAGACCGAAAGCGGAAGCGTTTAGTAATGCGGTTGATGTAGTCAAACTTCTTCGCGATTCAACCGATCCTAGCACCGAACGTACGGCACCTCCGTGTTCAGAACACGTTCAGCACGATGGCGTACCTCGAGCTCTTGATCCAGTTGAGGACGAGGGAGAGTTCCGTCAGCATGACGGCATGGCGACGGTGATGATGAAGTTACTGGCGCAGGGCTTCGCTTAAGCACTACGACGATATGACCGAGGTGTGTAACTGTGGAGGGGGGAACCACACACGGCTAAAACAAGACTTGGTGTGCCTTTGGGTGCCACCCTACCACGTATATACAGGGGGAGGAGAGGAGGCCGGCCCAAGGGGGGCGCGCCAAGGAGGGAGTCCTACTTGGACTCCCGGTCCAAGTAGGATTCGGACCCCTCCTTTGCTTTCCGAAGAAGGGGGGAAGGGGAAAGAGGTGGAGGAGAAGGAAAGGGAGGGGCGCCCCCAACCCTAGTCCAATTCGGTTTGGGCTTGGGCGGGGCGCGCCTCCACCTGGCCGCTGCCTCCTCTCTACACTAGGGCCCATGAAGGCCCATTAACCCCCTGGGGGTTCCGGTAACCCCCGGTACTCCGGAAAATGTGCGAACCTTTCTGAAACCATTCTGGTGTCCAAACATAACCTTCCAATATATCAATATTTACGTCTCGACCAATTCGAGACTCCTCATCATGTATGTGATCTCATCCGGGACTCTGAACAAACTTCGGTTCATCAAATCACATAACTCATAATACAAATCGTCATCGAACGTTAAGTGTGCGGACCCTATGGGTTCGAGAACTATGTAGACATGACCGAGACACATCTCTGGTCAATAACCACTAGCGGAACCTGGATGCTCATATTGGTTCCTACATATTCTACGACGAACATTATTAGTCAAACCGCATAACAACATACGTTATTCCCTTTGTCATCGGTATGTTACTTGCCCGAGATTCGATCGTCGGTATCCTCATACCTAGTTCAATCTCGTTACTGGCAAGTCTCTTTACTCGTTCCGTAATGCATCATCCCGTAACTAACTCATTAGTCACATTGCTTGCAAGGCTCATTTTGATGTGCACTACCGAGAGGGCCCAGAGATATCTCTCCGATACTCGGAGTGAAAAATCCTAATTTCGATCTATGCTAACCCAACAAACACCTTCAGAGATACATGTAGAGCATCTTTATAATCACCCGGTTACGTTGTGACGTTTGATAGCACACAAGGTATTCCTCCGGTATCCGGGAGTTGCATAATCTCGTTGTCAAAGGAACATGTATATGCCATGAAGAAAGCAATAGCAATAAAACTTAACTATCATTATGCAAAGCTAACGGATGGGTCTTGTCCATCACATCATTCTCCTAATGATGTGATCCCGTTCATCAAATGACAACAACGCATGTCTATGGTCAGGAAACTTAACCATCTTTGATTAACGAGCTAGTCTGGTAGAGGCTTACTAGGGACATGGTGTTTTGTCTATGTATCCACACATGTATCAAGTTTCCGGTTAATACAATTCTAGCATGAATAATAAACATTTATCATGATATAAGGAAATATAAATAACACCTTTATTATTGCCTCTAGGGCATATTTCCTTCAGATGCCTGTTAATTCCATTCCAAGAGAACACACCTGCCTGCCCAAGCCCTTCAGACAATCCCTCTATCATGGCCATTTTTGGTCTGGGGATCGATATCCTCGGCCCCTTCTCCCGAGCAATCGGGGGCTTTGAATTCTTGTTTGTTGCCATCGACAAGTTTACAAAGTGGCCGGAAGTGACTGCCGTGAGAAAGGTGACTGCTTAGTCAGCTATCAAGTTCTTGAAAGAATTGGTGTGTCGTTTCGGAGTTCCGGCAAGGATCATCACTGAGAACGGCACCCAGTTCACGAGCCACGCCTTCATGCAATATGTTCACACCCTCGGATGCAAAATCTCATTCACTTCTGTGGCACACCCCCGGAGCAATGGACAAGCTGAGAGGGCGAACACTAAAGTGCTTCGTGGACTCAAGACAAGAACTTTCGATATGCTAGAGAACCATGACAGGCGGTGGATTGAGGAGCTGCCAGTAGTTCTCTGGTCCCTCAAAACGACACCTAACCGAGCTACCGGGTAGACTCCTTTCTCCCTGGTCTACGGGGCAGAAGCAGTTATTCCCACAGAACTCATTTACGGGTCCCCTCGAGTGCTTGCCTACGATGAAGTAGCGCAAGATCAGCACCGGCGTGATGACGATGTGCTACTTGAGGAGAACCGTCTCTGGGCTGGTACGCGTGATGCACGCTACCAGCAAGCCCTGCTTCGCTATCATAGCCACAGGGTTCATTCTCGGTGTTTTGAGGAAGGTGACCTTTCCCTTAGGCGCGTTCAGTCCGCCAAGGGTACACACAAGCTGTCACCGAAGTGGGAAGGCCCTTACCGGGTGGTACGAGTCACCAGACCCGGCGCAGTCCATCTTGAGGCCAGAGATGGCACACAGTTGCAAAACTCATGGAATATTGAGCATCTCCGTAAGTACTACCCGTAAGGTGCGAGGCTGCCGGGCACTGCCCGACAGCCACTCTTTTGTATAGGCCTTGCCTCAGTTGCATGTAACCCCTTGTACAAAGCTGGGGTAATGACCCCGTGCAAGTAAAATAAAGAAGCGTTGTGGGGGGTGATACGTCTCTAGCGTATCTATAATTTTTTATTATTCCAATATATATTATATTCTGTTTTGGATATTTTAGGATTTATTATACACTTTTATATTATTTTTGGGACTAACCTATTAACCGGAGGCCCAGCCTAGAATTGCTGTTTTTTGCCTATCTTAGAGTTTCGTAGAAAAAGAATATCAAACGGAGTCCAAATGGAATGATACCTTCGGGAACGTGATTTTTGGAACGAACGTGATCCAGAGGACTTGGACCCTACGTCAAGAAAGCTACCAGGAAGGAACGAGGTAGGGGGACGCGCCTACCCCCCAGGCGCGCCCTCCACCCTTGTGGGCCCATGTTGCTCCACCGACGTACTTCTTTCTCCTATATATACATACATACCCCCAAACTACCAGATATGGAGCCAAAAACCTAATTCCACCGCCGCAACTTTCTGTACCCGTGAGATCCCATCTTAGGGCCTTTTCCGGAGCTCCGCCGAAGGGGGCATCAATCACGAAGGGCTTCTACATCAACACCATAGCCCCTCTGATGATGTGTGAGTAGTTTACCTCAGACCTTCGGGTCCATAGTTATTAGCTAGATGGCTTCTTCTCTCTCTTTGGATCTCAATACAAAGTTCTCCATGATTCTCGTGGAGATCTATTCGATGTAATCTTCTTTTGCGGTGGGTTTGTTGAGACCGATGAATTGTGGGTTTATGATCAAGTTTATCTATGAACAATATTTGAATCTTCTCTGAATTCTATTATGTAAGATTGGTTAGCTTTGCAAGTCTCTTCGAATTATCAATTTGGTTTGGCCTACTAGATTGATCTTTCTTGCAATGGGAGAAGTGCTTAGCTTTGGGTTCAATCTTGCAGTGTCCTTTCCAAGTGACAGTAGGGGCAGCAAGGCACGTATTGTATTGTTGCCATCGAGGATAACAAGATGGGGTTTATATCATATTGCATGAGTTTATCCCTCTACATCATGTCATCTTACTTAAAGTGTTACTCTGTTCCTTTGAACTTAATACTCTAGATGCATGCTGGATAGCGGTCGATGTGTGGAGTAATAGTAGTAGATGCAGGCAGGAGTCGGTCTACTTGTCTCGGACGTGATGCCTATATACATGATCATACCTAGATATTCTCATAACTATGCTCAATTCTGTTAATTGCTCAACAGTAATTTGTTTACCCACCGTAATACTTATGTTCTCGAGAGAAGCCACTAGTGAAACCTATGGCCCCCGGGTCTATTTTCCATCATATTAATCTCCCGTTAACAAGCTATTTCTGGTGCCGTTTTTATTTCTCTTTATTTACTTTGAATCTTTATCATAAAAATACCAAAAATATTATCTTATCATATCTATCAGATCTCACTTTCGTAAGTGACCGTGAAGGGATTGACAACCCCTTTATTGCGTTGGTTGCGAGGATTTTATTTGTTTGTGTAGGTGTGAGGGAGTCGTGCGTGGTCTCCTACTGGATTGATACCTTGGTTCTCAAAAACTGAGGGAAATACTTACGCTACTTTGCTGCATCACCCTTTCCTCTTCAAGGGAAAACCAACGCAGTGCTCAAGAGGTAGCAAGAAGGATTTCTGGCGCCGTTGCCGGGGAGTCTACGCAAAAGTCAACATACCAATTTTCAAGTTTTGGGTTAATTTTTGATGGATTATGGAACAAGGAGTGGCAAGAGCCTAAGCTTGGGGATGCCCATGGCACCCCAAGGTAAAATTCAAGGACACCCAAAAGCCTAAGCTAGGGGATGCCCCGGAAGGCATCCCCTCTTTCGTCTTCGTCTATCGGTAAGTTTACTTGGAGCTATATTTTTATTCACCACATGATATGTGTTTTGCTTGGAGCGTCTTGTATTATTTGAGTCTTTTCTTTTTAGTTTACGACAATCATCCTTGCTATACACACCTTTTGAGAGAGACTCGCATGGTTTGAAAATTATTAGAATACTCTATGTGCTTCACTTATATCTTTTGAGTTATATAGTTTTTGCTCTAGTGCTTCACTTATATCTTTTAGAGCACGGTGGTGGATTTGTTTTATAGAAACTATTGTTCTCTCATGCTTCACTTAGATTATTTTGAGAGTCCAACAAAACAGCGTGGTAATTTGCTTTAATTATGATAGGCATTCAAGATTAGTAAAAAAATCTTATGACTGCATTGAATACTATGAGAAGTTTGATACTTGATAATTGTTTTGAGATATGGAGATGGTGATATTAGAGTCATGCTAGTTGAGTAGTTGTGAATTTGAGGAATACTTGTGTTGAAGTTTGTGATTCCCGTAGCATGCACGTATGGTGAACCGTTATGTGACGAAGTCGGAGCATGATTTATTTATTGATTGGCTTCCTTATGAGTGGCGGTCGGGGACGAGCGATGGTCTTTTCCTACCAATCTATCCCCCTAGGAGCATGCGCGTAATACTTTGTTTCGGTAACTAATAGATTTTTGCAATAAGTATACGAGTTCTTTATGACTAATGTTGAGTCCACGGATTATACACACTCTCGCCCTTCCACCATTGCTAGCCTCTCTAATACTGCACAGTTTTCGCCGGTATCATACACCCACCATATACCTTCCTCAAAACAGCCACCATACCTACCTATCATGGCATTTCCATAGCCATTCCGAGATATATTGCCATGCAACTTTCCACCATTCCGTTTACTATGACACGCACCATCATTGTCATATTGCTTTGCATGGTCATGTAGTTGACATTGTATTTGTGGCAAAGCCACCGTTCATAATTCTTTCATACATGTCACTCTTGATTCATTGCATATCCCGGTACACCGCCGGAGGCATTCACATAGAGTCATATTTTGTTCTAAGTATTGAGTTGTAATTGTTGAGTTGTAAGTAAATACAAGTGTGATGATCATCATTTTTAGAGCATTGTCCCAAGTGAGGAAAGGATGATGGAAACTATGATTCCCCCACAAGTCGGGATGAGACTCCGGACTAAAAAAAGAGAGGCCATAAAAAAAGAGAAAAGGCCTAAAGAAATAAATAAAAAATGAGAGAAAAAGAGAGAAGGGACGATGCTACTATCCTTTTACCACACGTGTGCTTCAAAGTAGCACCATGATCTTCATGATAGAGAGTCTCCTATGATATCACTTTCATATACTAGTGGGAATTTTTCACTATAGAACTTGGCTTGTATATTCCAATGATGGGCTTCCTCAAAATGCCCTAGGTCTTCGTGAGCAAGCGAGTTGGATGCACACCCACTTAGTTACTTTTGTTGAGCTCATATACTTATAGCTCTAGTGCATCCATTGCATGGCAATCCCTACTCACTCACATTGATATCTATTAATGGGCATCTCCATAGCCCATTAATACGCCTAGTTGATGTGAGACTATCTTCTCCTTTTTTTGTCTTCTCCACAACCACCATTCTATTCCACATATAGTGCTATGTCCATGGCTCACGCTCATGTATTGTGTGAAGATTGAAAGTTTGAGAACACCAAAAGTATGAAACAATTGCTTGTCTTGTCATCGGGGTTGTGCATGATTTAAATACTTTGTGTGGTGAAGATAGAGCATAGCCAGACTATATGATTTTGTAGGGATAACTTTATTTGGCCATGTTATTTTGAGAAGACATAATTGCTTAGTTAGTATGCTTGAAGTATTATTATTTTTATGTCAATATTAAACTTTTGTCTTGAATCTTTCGGATCTGAATATTCATACCAAAAATAAGAGAATTACATTGAAATTATGCCAAGTAGCATTCTACATCAAAAATTCTGTTTTTATCATTTACCTACTCGAGGACGAGCAGGAATTAAGCTCGGGGATGCTTGATACGTATCCAACGTATCTATAATTTTTTATTGTTCCATGCTATATTATTTTCTGTTTTGGACATTATTGGCCTTTATTATACACTTTTATATTATTTTCGGGACTAACCTATTAGCCGAAGGCCCAGCCCAGAATTGCTGTTTTGCCTATTTCAGAGTTTCGCAGAAAAAGAATATCAAACGGAGTCCAAACGGAATGAAACCTTCGGGAACGTGATTTTTGGAATGAACGTGATCCAGAGGACTTGGACCCTACGTCAAGAAAGCTACCAGGAAGGCAGGAGGTAGGGGGCGCGCCTACCCCCCCCCCTAGGCGCGCCCTCCACCCTCATGGGGCCCACGTTGCTCCACCGACGTACTTCTTCCTCCTATATATACCTACGTACCCCTTAACTACCAGATACGGAGCCAAAAACCTAATTCCACCGCTGCAACCTTCTGTACTCGTGAGATCCCATCTTGGGGCCTTTTCCGGAGCTTCGCCGGAGGGGGAATCGATCACGGACGGCTTCTACATTAACACCATAGCCCCTTCGATGATGTGTGAGTAGTTTACCTCAGACCTTCGGGTCCATAGTTATTAGCTAGATGGCTTCTTCTCTCTCTTTGGATCTCAATACAAAGTTCTCCATGATTCTTGTGGAGATCTATTTGATGTAATGTTCTTTTGCAGTGTGTTTGTTGAGACCGATGAATTGTGGGTTTATGATAAGTTTATCTATGAACAATATTTGAATCTTCTCTGAATTCTTTTATGTATGATTGGTTATCTTAGCAAGTCTCTTCGAATTATCAGTTTGGTTTGGCCTACTAGATTGATCTTTCTTGCAATGGGAGAAGTGCTTAGCTTTGGGTTCAATCTTGCGGTGTACTTTCCCAGTGACAGTAGGGGCAGCAAGGCACGTATTGTATTGTTGCCATCGAGGATAACAAGATGGGGTTTATATCATATTGCATGAGTTTATCCCTCTACATCATGTCATCTTACTTAAAGCGTTACTCTGTTCCTTTGAACATAATACTCTAGATGCATGCTGGATAGCGGTCGATGTGTGGAGTAATAGTAGTAGATGCAGGCAGGAGTCGGTCTACTTGTCTCGGACGTGATGCCTATATACATGATCATACCTAGATATTCTCATAACTATGCTCAATTCTGTCAATTGTTCAACAGTAATTTGTTTACCCACCGTAATACTTATGTTCTCGAGAGAAGCCACTAGTGAAACCTATGGCCCCGGGGTCTATTTTCCATCATATTAATCTCCCGTTAACAAGCTATTTCTGGTGCTGTTTTTATTTCGCTTTATTTACTTTGAATCTTTATCATAAAAATACCAAAAATATTATCTTATCATATCTATCAGATCTCACTTTTGTAAGTGACCGTGAAGGGATTGACAACCCCTTTATTGCGTTGGTTGCGAGGATTTTAGTTGTTTGTGTAGGTGCGAGGGACTCGTGTGTGGCCTCCTACTGGATTGATACCTTGGTTCTCAAAAACTGAGGAAAATACTTACGCTACTTTGTTGCATCACCCTTTCCTCTTCAAGGGAAAACCAACGCAGTGCTCAAGAGGTAGCAGGGGGCCTCGATCGAGATCGCATGCATGCACGAGCACACCCAGATCACTGCATAAGCATTTCCATATGCATATAGATAGGATTGCATCCTGCATTAATTCTCATCTTGATGGAGTTGTAGGTTCTTGCCGCGAACTTGACTCCGACAAGGGACGAGAAGATTGAACGGTACGGCGATCCCCGGCAAGCCAAATAGATAAGTTTACCTCTTGTCCATTAGTGTTTTGTAAGCTATAACTTGTGCATAGAGAAACCTCGCCGCTCTCCTGGGACTAGGGTGCTCCCAGCCTTGGCTCGAACGTTGCTTTGGCCTGGATGGCCGCAGTGGCCCTTGGTGAAAAGGGAGCGGGCGGGGGGTGGAGCCTCAGTCTGTTCCCTGGTAGACATAGTTCTCCGGCAAACGAAAAGGGTGCCGACAGGATTTCCTGCCGGGGAAAACTCGTTTAATTGCAGTAAAGAGGCACTCCACCTCTGCATGGACATATACATGCACGAGTTCTCGGCAAGGTTTATCTTTTCATTGACATGCAAATGAAAGTACAAGCATTACAGAACACAAACATGGGTGAAAGGATTACACTATTTGAATTAAAATTTGGCAATTGCCTACAAGTTTAAGATTAAAAAAAGATAAGTGCTCCGTAAACTCCTCTCTCTGTCCCTCTTATCACAGGTATTGCGGTGGGAAGATAAGAGGATGGGCGCCGTGCTGGCACAATGCCGCCTTGATCCTTGTCAGGAGCTGGCGACCCCAGCTTGACAAGGTCGGGAGTGGCAAGGCTGCCAAGGAGGAAGACATGCAGAGCACCATGACGGACCCCTGGTCACCACCCCCAGAACCGGAAGGGGGGCTTCAGCATAGGCACCGACATAAGAAGACGCCAGTGCCCAGCCAGAAGACCCCAAAAGGAAGCGGAAGCCCCAGGGAAACGAGTCTTTTCCCAGCAGCCGGAAGAAACGGTGATGACGGCGCCGGGAAAAGTGGGAAGAGCCAGGCCGATGGGCAGCAGGTCCCAAATACGAGACGAACGCGTCGATGCGGTCGTACTCCTACTAGGAGGCTTGCCTCCCGTATTCTCCTTCTCCCTAGGTTTCATCTCCATCAACACCGCTCCGGGAGGAGGCTGAGGCCCCAATTCGGCGCCCCGAGCAGAGAAACAGCAAGCGGCCAAAACGGCCAGGGGACTCGAGGCATGCCGCATCCCACCTCGGCGGGCAGGAAGGCGCGCCTCTTGTCGACATCGGCCCCAAGGCCTCCGTGAGGGGCAGCGCTGGGATTACCCATGATCTTCAGCCCCTCCTCCCGAACGAGCATCGAAGATGCCAAAATATTCGCCATGCCAAGGACCATGCTCACTCCCCGAGCATTAGCACCGGCATGAGGCAACGTATGCCCCGAGCCAGAGCCTGGGGGCTGGCCCCAGGCTTCCTTCTCAAGCATGACCAGTAGAAACAGAAGATGAGGAGAGGAGGGCCACGGAGATGAACGACTCCGCCCTTCTCCACTCCTCCCTTTTTATAGGCCAGGTGAGGAGGGGCAGCCAATTCACCCACGGATGACCACCGCCCTCCTCCACCAATTCAAGACAGGCGGGCTCTTTCCAAAGGTATCCTCCCACGCCACGCGCCTCCGTTACCTACCCCATGCGATGCATGCTGCATATGTGGCTAAGGATGAGGGTGCGCTGTGGGAAGAGTAAATTGGCAGTTTCTACCCCCATGCGTTAAAGTCATTAACGGGCCATCCCTGGAGTGGCCCCACCACTATTGGCTTTATGCCGCACGTGGGAAAAATGGAAACGGGCCTGGAATCAAGGCTAATGAAGCAACAACAGAAAATTTAAGGGGCCAACCCCTTCAGCAACCTTGCCCGTGCACTTATTAGGCCCTACCCCGACGATGCTCAGTAGCGCGTTCGGGGCAGGCCCGAGGGCTTCTATCGGTGCAACAAACCCCAGGTCTGTTGACAAACTGTGCACAGGCACAAGATCATGATTGAAGCACCAGCTCAAGTCAGGGATTGAAGGACCAAGAGATTTGAAGAACCAACATGTTGTCCAGAGGGACCAAGATCGAGCCTAAGGAGCAAGATATCGGCAAGAGAAGGGCCTCCCTTGCTGGGCAGGCGATCCGGGCAAGGGGCAGGGCCACCACTAGAAGCAAAGGCTCCCCGACAGAGCCTACCGGGGCTTGCGGGGGCAGAATCACCCTACCAACCACTCAAGCACGACTCACGTCGTCAATCAGTGCGGTGTCAAGTCGCAAGGTGATTAAGTGGCAGTCGTTTGCCACATGGCAACCATTTCCTACAGAGAAGCCTACAGATGACACCCATCATGCGACGTGTCAAGAGAATAGGTGCGGAGCTGGCGAGACAGCCCGACAGGCCTTGCCGGGTGACCAGTGATGTGACACTCAGCGGTGCATTTAATGCATCCTGTCAGCCCGCAGAATTAGGTATGATAACACTGTTCGTTATCATATCAGTGGTTAATGACCACTTTGCCAGTGTGGTGACCCCTTAATCTATAAAAGGAGGCCCATGACACTCGTAGGAGGGGTTAGAAGGTTGGAAAGTGGACACACCCAAGCGACCATACACGTGTAGTTGCTGCGGCCCTGAGGCAAACCTTGCTGGGCAAAGTGTACTATGCACCACCACATTCATTCCACCATCAATCCACCAAAGCAGGAGTAGGGTCCTACGCCTCGCGGCGGCCAGAACCTAGTTAAATTGCTTGTGTGCTCCCTGTCGCGCGGTCGTACACCGGCCTACTCTTTGTGCAATGCGCCGTCCCCCTTACCGAACCAACAAGGGGCCACCCGGTCCCATAGGTGGCCGCGGACATCCCGCGACAACATGCATGTGTGTGTGCTCAAATTGTATCATGCATGTCATCCCAGAGCATGACCTATTTATATATACCGTATTACAAGCAAAAAAATAACCCCCTCCTAAGTCAAATTAACCTCTCTTGTAGTCAGGCAAAAAGTAGTGATGGACCAAGCGGGCCCACAGATGGAAAGCATCGATATCGCTGATAACCGCTTAAGTGGATGCGAGAGGACAACCACCATCGCTTTGCATAACTTTGATGTGCCACATGCCTCAAAAACCATAAACCATGCACCCACACAGAGCGAGGTTCATGAAGCATACTACATATGATGGTCCCCTTCCCCCCTCTTCGACGCACACTATATGCTCCTACCATAATATGTACAACCCAAAAAGAATCCTCATCGGTGGTGAAATTAATTAACCTCTCCCGATGTAGGTCAAAGTGATGCATGCATGCATCGATGATGGCCTCGTGGGCCCATAGATGGAAGCGTCACACGTGAGTGTCCTAGCTAGGATAACCACTGTGTGCATGCATGTGGCCCAAAGAGGTGTTGTGTGATGTTTGAATAGCCAATTTCACAATTTTGATGTGGCACATGCATCAGAAACCGAAAAGTCCCGACACTGAGTGAGGTGTACTTGTTCACGGATGCGAACGTATAGTATATATGCTAGTCCCCTCCCACCTATTCGACGTGTACTATATACCACCATAACACAAACAAAAAAGATTCTACCTTGCTGGTCAAATTAACCTCACTGTCGGTTGTTTATCAAAGTGATTGACGACGACCTCGCGGGCCCACAAAAAGCGTCACGCGCGAGTATCGAGTGTCGTGTAGGACAACCATCGAACGTGTGGCCAAAACATGTATGTATGAAAGGGTTGTGTAATGTTTTAAATAACGAATTCACGACTCTGATGTGGCACCGGCCTGCCTAACAAAATAACCAACCCACACGGTGGCTCACAACGCGTAGTATACTACGAGCCACCTGCCACCCCTAGACGCACACACCCACACACACACACACACCGCGAATCCACTGCAAGTATGATGCATGTTAAATTAATTATCCCGCGGTGAACATATGTTACCAAAGGAGGGACGTTTTAATTTCAAAAAAATAGAGATCATTAAGACGTTTTAGTACATTAATTGATTGATTTTCTACGAGTATAATGTGCAAAAATCAAATTTGAGCTACATGCACATGTGATAGTGCACCTAAATGGATTGCAAAAACACATGTGTCTCACTGGGTGCATGTTTACTCCCCGTGCAACAAATTTCAAACATTGAGAATCTTGATTTTTAAATTCTAGTACATGCAAAACTTATTTGAAGTTCATGAAACTTATCGTGTTGTCATATGGACACCAATACAAAGTGGCATTGTACTTTTTTGTCAAATTTGAGACCGGTTTTGATGTAATCTTTATCTAATTACAAAAGGGATATTATTAATAATTGGGAACCAATATCCCAAATGGATTATTTATTCGAACCGTGAGTGTTAGACCAACAATGGATACGTGCCATGCTTCGGTTAAGCAATAAAGCGGAAGCATTAATCATCCAAATAGAAAAACAATATACATGCTGCCACGCGACCCGTGTGCCATGCGAGCAGGCATCAGTTGACGGGACGCATGTGAGCAATCCGCCATGCAGGCAGACCGGGTGGCGTGCATGCAGGTGTTTGAATTAACGGAGGCGTGCTCGTTGCGCAGTGTCGTCAGGAGGCGTGCGAGTAGCTGTGTGAAACTTTGGTAGGCATGCCAGCAGTCTGGTGCGCAGGCTCACCGGGAGGCGAGCCATCGGTTTGACCGCCGTCACCTCTCCCACTACTCCATATTAATGGTGCGCCCGAGCGGCCACACCCCCCATTGTCGCCACACACACAATCCTCTCTCTCCGCTTGCATCCTCGACACTGCTCTCAGTCCTCAAAGTAGTCAGTGTATGAGGATGCCGCCGAAGTGCCCCATCAGAGGGAGTGGCGACGCCGGGGCTGCTAAAGCACCCGAGCAAGGCGTGGAGATGGAGATAGAGGTTGTCATCATCACCGGCGAGTTATCGCTGCACCCTGACGTTGTCGACGGCGTCGAGCTTCCACAGCCGAAGGTGGAGTTCCACACCGACTCTGGTGACGACCCCGGCGATGACTCCGACGACCACTCTAGCAATGACTCCGACAACGACGGACAGCTGGTTAGTCATCTATGCCCATTTATGTGTCAAATAGATCATAGGGTTTCTCTAGTTACTCCCGCATCCCCCTTTTTGGAATAGAAATCCTATGGTTATGTTCTCCCAATCCATGAAATTTGAGTAAGTTACATTAGATCCGTGTAGTGTATTGATTGTTTGAATGGTACAAGTGATAAGTGATTAGTTGTTTCATCTATGCAAATGGTTTCTACTAGTAATCCGACTAGGGTTAGTGTTCGTGCTAATAATTCCTAGCCCGGACTTGACAATTGATTTTGAAAGACCTACATATGTGTGTGCCATTATTTTCTTCAAGATTTGTGTGTACATAGACGACTGTGCTTAAAAATCGAACCATTATATCTGGATATGTATAAATAACTAGCCATAAATTCCTAATCCTACTTCACGGCATGTAAACATTGATTTGATGCCAAATTTGTTTTACTATGTGTATAGGTGTTGTCTGGCGATGTGGACATCGAGGATGAAGATGGCCAGAGGAGGTACAAGAGGCAAATCCTGAGGGAGCTTTATGCGGGAAAACATAACAGGCATATTAGGGCCTGGAACTGTGGCTATCGATGCCCATTTGCAACCACAAGCTTAATGACGCGTATCTAAGTGTTCTGGCACATGCAAGAGGACGGGTCGTTGGCTCCTTCAAGCAGCAGTATTCTCGCAGGGTGGTGCATGGTGCGTATGCCGAGTACCTAGAGAAGCTTCAGGATCGTGCCGGCATGTGAGATGAGATGTGGGATTGAACTATGTACGCTTGAGTATGCTTAATGACGGTTGAACTATGTACTTATGGTTGAACTATGCTTGTGTACGTGTACGCTTATTATCTATGTCTGAGTATGTTTAATCTATGTTTACTTATGTCTAACCGTGGGATATGGATGCAATCAGTTTGGTTGATGGAATCTACCTCCGTCTTGGTTTATTGGTCCCCTTTGTAATTTGTGTTAAATTTTGACCAAAGGTTTAACTGACAAAATGATAGTGCAAGTAAGCAAAAATTATATCGTTGGATGGGTATTTGAGCATAGTGTTCAATGATGTAATTTTTGGTGACATGCATAAACATTTCTTAGTTAAATATTTGGTCATAATTTGGTAAAAATTAAAAAGGGGACCAATAAACCACGACGGAGGTAGTACGTCAATCACACACGATTCCCAAAATTGGAATCGTGTGCAATGACTTTCATTTTGCCTGTTGCGTCAATCACACACAGTTGGCTCTAGCAAACCGTCACCTCCAAAAGTCTTTGTGGGACAGAAAACCCTCACCACCCAATTCAAAAAAGAAAAAAAGAAAACCCTCACCATCCCCACGTCACAAAAACCCTCACCCCGCCCGCCACCCCCTCCGGTCCCCATTCACACATGCACAAGCTCCTCCGCGTATATGCATGGCACCGCCTATCGCAGCGGTAACCACTTAGCTCGACGCCTGCCGCCGCCGCCAGGCTGCCGGCAAAGCCCACCGCATTTCGCCACTTCCGCTTGCCGCCGCCTATCACCATCGACTTTCTCGACACTGCTTGCGGTTGACCCAGCTCCGCTCGGTTGGGAAATATGCCATATCGAGGGTTCTTTCTCATGGACAATAAGGTAACTAATTTAACGAGATATTATCTCATCTCTTATCCTAGTTCATCTGCCTCCTTTAATCACCCGGCCGAAATCGCCGTGAATTCATTTTTATTCTAACTGATTTGAGGGTTTTCTTCCGTTCATAAAGTGTACAATGCACGGACACATCAGGACTTTGCGGCCTCTGCTAGACATTCCATCTCACCGCACCAGATGACTTGAGGATGCACATGGTATGTTCAATCTCACCCTAAATCGGCCGGCATGGCCTACTTTCCTGAACATATTCTAAATATTACTACATTTGGATAAAAGGTGCCACATGCACCATATACGTCAAAGGGGATTTTCCCCCTCTTCTTTCTATATTAGGCAAATTAATGATGTATTGTTCTTTTGATTACTCTCATATTTCCGTGACATCTTGTTTACCCAATCTGTTTAATTATAGATTTTTGTCCTTCGATTACGACTGATGTACAGTTCTTTCAATTTGGGCCCATATTTGCATGTTACCATATTTTCTTTAACAATCCTACCATTTTCTGCAGCGCATCCCTTGCTATGCAACAGAATCTGTAGTGCACAATTTTTCCCTTTACATAAATCAAGACTGCAGGGATGTCATACTGCACACAAACCATGGATTTACAATCATCGCTACTGTAAGACTTGATGAACGTGGTGACTCCTATTTTGGTACTGGCTTTTGGAAATAAATTTCTAAGTTTTATGAACTGAAAGCTGGCACTAGAATTGCACTGCACATAAAGGGCCTGGTCATGAGATATATGGTGACTTCCCCGACGATATCATCCGTCCAGACTTTGTTCGAAGTAAGTTTTATTTTCAACTATCTGCATGTTGACTTACCCAGCAATATCAAATGAATTGTGTAGTATTTAAGCAACCAATTGTCATTCCCTTTTCTTACTATATTCCTACCTAATAACTTCTAGTTACCAATACACTTTTCTATTGCCCTGTTTTAACTAAATATTCCCTGCACTCCCATTTCTATCAGAAAGCGCCGCTGTCAAGGAGACTCTGGAGGTGGAGAACGGGGCTGCCAGCAAGCGGAGGCAGGGCGAGCTAGAACCGCAAGCGACTCCAGCAGGCCTAGACTTCATTAGCAGCCTCCCTGATGATATGTTGACAGTCATCATCTCCCTCCTCCCAATCAAATATGGGGCGCGGACAATCGTCCTTTCCCGGCGGTGGTGCCCCCTATGGAACTCCAGCCCTCTCGTCCTCATCGACACCCACGAGCTCTGCCATGGCTATCACAAAAGTTTGGATGCGTTCTCCAAGATCCTCAGCAGTTACCTTGGCCCAACCAAAGGCCTTAGAATGGGCAAGTTCCGTTCCAACGGCAGGGACTGAGCCAAGCTTGACGAGTGGTTCTGATCCCCCGCCCTAGATCAGCTCGAGGAGCTCACTTTTGATGATGGGAATATGCGGTCGCTGCCAACGTTCGCACTCCACCTCGCGCCCATGCTGCGCATCGCCAAGTTCAGGAACTGCCACCCCCCCTTAATGACGCACCCGCTCTTATTCTACCACGACTGAAGCACCTCGAGCTCGTCGTCGTCTGCCTCTCAAATGGTGACATGGAGAGCCTGCTCCATGGCTATACTGCACTCGAGTACCTTCGTCTTCAGGCGATCAATGGGTTGAGTACCTTCCACATCACCTCCATGACTCTCTGGACTATTTATGTGTGTTGTTGGTGCGGCAGGAAGACATCATAAGATGTGTACCACGGTATGGTCATTGAGGACACACCTGCACTTGAGAGATTACTTATAGTTGATCAAGAAGGTCCAACAAGAATCAATGTCATTTCTGTGCCGAAATTGACAGTGGTGGGCTACTTGTCTGACAACTACTCCGAACTTGTTATTGGATCCACACCCGTTCAGGTACAACAGCCGCTTTCTACCTCTCCTTCTACAAATTAACATTATTTCTAATTTTGAAGATATGTCTATCATTCAGAAAAAAAGATTCTGACAAGATTGACCTCGAAACTGCGTATAGTGAAGGTCTTGGCACTAGAATCTATCGGCCCCAACCTGGAGCAAGTTGTCAGTTTCCTAGATGCTTTCCATGCCTGGAGAAGTTATATCGAGGTGATGTTTCTTTCCTGTTAAATGTTAACCATAAGGGAGTTCAATTTTTGACACGTTTTTCCAAGTTTACAATGACAATGTACTACGATTTCTGAAGGATTCTTTTGGAGGATTTCAGTACATACATGCCCCCCCATATTGGTTGCTTGATCCATATGGTTACAATCAATAAGCATTTCTCCTTTGGATTCATCTGTACTGGTTTTCTTAGGGACCTTTTCATCCACTCCAACCTCTTGTGAAGAAGGCTACATTTTCATAGAATGTAATCAAATGCCCATGTTAATCATGTCAGATCGAAGATGGCATGTTAGTCCATTTTACAAATCCTACAAACCGAATAGGCCTGTAGTAGTGTTCAAAACTGCATATAGGCACTAACACATTTTCTTCTTTTGCAGATAAGATTAGGCCCAGTGGTGGATAATGTGATATAATATAACAATCACGTCAAGTGCCTACATCTACAACTCTCAGAAAATACTTTGAACTCCTACCGAGGGACCTTACCGGAGATTATATTCGCCAGGTTCTTTGTTCTCAAAGCAAGGGTGCTAAAGGTAATGAGGTTTGCCCTAAATTTATTTCACAAAAATGAATGGTTTGTTCATTAGCGCCGGCGCCTGTGGCAGAATGGAATAGGCTCCAAAAATGCCGAATTTCATTTTGGAACTTCAGATGACAAAGTAATCAAAAGTCATCGTGTCAACCCCATACATGACTTCTCAGTGCCTGACCCCTTTGCAAAAATTGTGAGGTTTTGAAACCAGACTTAGAAGTGGTAATATTAGTTTGAACCTCTCTGAAATCCATGTTTAGCGGATCAGCGTGAGCGTTTGTTGCTGATGAGCTGAATTTCGTTACTAATATCGGTTTGAACCTTGTAATCTTCGAATTTGAGCCATATAACTCTGGAATTTGAACCTTGTAATATTTCGAGCTTTTGTGCTACAATCGTTGAAATGGCAGTGTTTGAGACTCGTATATTGGTAGCACTATTTTGACCTTAATATGCAATGGTCTTAGATTTTATTAACCATTCTCGAATCTATTTACCCTGTCGATCTCACAGCACACGATCTGTATAGCTAACTCGACTATGATCTTCGACATTATTGCACATAGTTGGTTTCTTCCACCGTGTGCCCTATAGAGCGCAGAATTAATTATCGCACTCGAGTGTCCATCATCACCCTTCTGTGTAACTTTGACCTCGTCACCCACGGTTAAACTTATAAGCGAAGGCATTCCACACACTTCGTTTTTACAAAGCTTTTTGCCAATAAACGCCAACGATTTGTCCCACTTCTAGCCGACGCGTGGTCAAACTAGCCGGGCGGGAAGCTTGTGAGGTAAATTATGCGGTAGCGCAGGAACAGGCTCACCGATGATACATTTGGCGCCTCTTCGAGCCCATGCGTGCGGTGCGGTGTTGTCAAGCATGCACTGGAATCCTCCATTATGAATCTCGTGACAAGATGTGACGATTACAGGCCGGCCGGCCAACCCCCATTTATTACAACGGCCATTTAACCCTTGTGTCTCTTCAACCTTTCGATCGCGCCCCACCACTGCAAGAAGCACACACACCACGAGAAATTCTTAGAGGGTATCCTGTGCGGCTCCAATGGCGCTCCGAGCGGCTGCCGACGAGGAGCAGCAGTTCACCATGCGTGCCGTGGTGGACACCCACAGAAGGTTCATAGACCTCTCGGTGGACGGTGGTGTACACCAATGACCCGGGCTGGGTGGAGCTCGAGTACACCCGCTCTCGTGTCGGGTCTCGTCCCAAGGTCGCCGTCACCCAGATGTGTGTGCACCACCATGTCCTCATCTACCACTACTGCCCGGCCACAAGGCCTTATGAGTGTTTCGCCAGGTTTGTCAACAGCCCCCGCTACATGTTTGCTATGGTGGACATCACCAACGATGTAAAGGTGCTCGAGAATTCGGGAATCTCCTGCCAAAATCTTATCAACATCCAGGGACAATACAAGATCTGGGGCAGCAAGGAGTGATAACCCACAAGTATAGGGGATCGCAACAGTTTTTGAGGGTATAGTATTCAGCCCAAATTTATTGATTTGACATAAGGAGAGCCAAAGAATATTCTCAAGTATTAACAGTTGAGTTGTCAATTCAACCGCACCTGAAAGACTTAATATCTACAACGAAGTATTTAGTAGCAAAGTAATATGGAAGTAACGGTAACGATGGCAAAAGTAACAATATTAGTTTTGTAGTGATTGTAATAGTGGCAACGAAAAAGTAACTAAGCAAAGATCAATATGTGAAAAGCTCGTAGGCAATGGATCAGTGATGGATAATTATGTCGAATGCGATTCCTCATGCAACAGTTATAACATAGGGTGACACAGAACTAGCTCCAGTTCATCAATGTAATGTAGGCATGTATTCCGAATATATTCATACATGCTTATGGAAAAGAACTTGCATGACATCTTTTGTCCTACCCTCCTGTGGCAGCAGGGTCCTGTTAGAAACTAAGGGATATTAAGGCCTCCTTTTAATAGAGTACCGGAACAAAGCATTAACACTTAGTGAATACATGAACTCCTCAAACTATAGTCATCACCGGGAGTGGTCTTGATTATTGTCACTTCGGGGTTACCGGATCATAACACATAGTAGGTGACTATTGACTTGAAAAATAGGATCAAGAACTCACATATATTCATGAAAACATAATGGGTTCAGATCTGAAATCATGGCACTTGGGCCCTAGTGACAAGCATTATGCATAGCAAAGTCATAGCAACATCAATCTCGGAACATAATGGATACTAGGGATCAAACTCTAACAAAACTAACTCGATTACATGATAAATTTCATCCAACCCATCACCGTCTAGCAAGCCTACAATGGAATTACTCACGCACGGCGGTGAGCATCATGAAATTGGTGATGGAGGAAGGTTGATGATGACGATGGCGACAAATTCCCCTCTCCGGAGCCCCGAACGGACTCCAGATCAGCCCTCCCGAGAGAGATTAGGGCTTGGCGGCGGCTCCGTATTGTAAAATGCGATGAATCCTTCTCTCTGATTTTTTTCTCCCTGAACGTGAATATATAGAGTTGGAGTTGACATCGGTGGAGCCTCAGGGGGCCACGAGGCAGGGGCGCCCTGCACCCTCGTGGACTGGGTGTGGGCCCCCTGATGCTGATTCTTTCACCAATATTTTTTATTTATTCCAAAACGTGTCTCCGTTGATTTTCAGGTCATTCCGAGAACTTTTATTTCTGCACAAAATAAACACCATGGCAATTCTGCTGAAAACAATGTCCGTACGAGTTAGTTCCATTCAAATCATGCAATTTAGAGTCCAAAACAAGGTCAAAAGTGTTTGGAAAAGTAGATACGATGGAGACGTATCAAGGAGCATGAGAAGGACTCACTGGTTTACCTCGCCGAGGCCATCATCGTCCCCTACTACACAGACATGAAGGATTCCTGCAACGAGGACAAGCATGCCTGGCAATCGGCCTGGATGGAGAAACTCAACAAAGCTCACGTCGTGTACGTGGCCAAGGAGGCATACACGAGCTACGACATATACAGGGGGATCGTTGACATGAGGAAGTGCCTCCTTCCCCAAAACGGCCAGGGGTCCAGCCGGAAGTAGAGCAATGGCAAGCGTCGTCGCAACAATAAGTAGATGATTAAATCCTTGTTTCTCCTAGTTTAGAATGCATGTAATTGCTTACTTTGGTGTGTGGAAATGTTATGTGTGTAGTCACTTGTGTAATTGTATGCTTAATTTGGTTATGCAATGATGTCGTTTTCAATATATATGTTGATGCTCTATAGACAGAGTGTAGATGTTGTGCGCACAAAGAAAATCACATCACAAACGGACTAAACAATGGAACCCGTCGGTGATGTTTTCATTAATCACTCACAATTGTATACGAGCAATCATTTCTTCACAACACACACGGCTTGTTAGCAGCAATCGTATGTTTTGTTATCGGTCTTCGCACACGTTTCCGATTACAGACCTGTTTGTCGCGTATCACACACATCTTGTTAAGTTGAACCATTTTTGTTCTCTTGTCTCAACACAAACAGTTAATCCGAGTGAACCGCATGCAGTATATCGCACACACCTTGATCTGGCTGACCATTTGTTTTGTGTTGCCTAATCACAAATAGTTCATCTGAGTGAACCGTATGATGTATATCACACACACCTTCATCTGGCTGCCCGTTTCTTCTGTTCCTCCTCATAGAAAATAGTTAATTGAACTGAACCGTATGCCCTGCATCGTACACGCAACTAAAATCTGAACAGTGTTTGATGCATCCTCCATCGGAAACGTTTTGCATCTTTTTTGACGGTTTTTTACACCACCGTCTGTGATTATTGCATCGCTGATACGTCTCCAACGTATCTATAATTTTTTATTGTTCCATGCTATTATATTATCTGTTTTGGATGTTAATGGGCTTTATTTTACACTTTTATATTATTTTTGGGACTAACCTATTAACCGGAGGCCCAGCCCAAATTGTTGTTTTTTTGCCTATTTCAGTGTTTCGCAGAAAAGGAATATCAAACGGAGTCCAAATGGAATGAAACCTTCGGGAGCATGATTTTTGGAACAAACGTGATCCAGGAGACTTGGAGTGGACGTCAAGAAACAATCGAGGAGGCCACGAGGCAGGGGCGCGCCTACCCTCCTGGGCGCGCCCTCCACCCTCGTGGGCCCCTCGTTGCTCCACCGACCTACTTCTTCCTCCTATATATATTCATATACCCCGAAAACATCCTGGAGCACCCTGAAACCCTATTTCTACCGCCGCAACCTTCTGTACCCAAGAGATCCCATCTTGGGGCCTTTTCGGAGCTCCGCCGGAGGGGGCATTGATCACGGAGGGCCTCTACATCAACTCCATGGCCCCTCCGATGATGTGTGAGTAGTTTACCTCAGACCTTCGGGTCCATAGTTATTAGCTAGATGGCTTCTTCTCTCTCTTTGGATCTCAATACAAAGTTCTCCTCGATTCTCTTGGAGATCTATTCGATGTAATCTTTTTTGCGCTGTGTTTGTTGAGACCGATGAATTGTGGGTTTATGATCAAGTTTATCTATGAACAATATTTGAATCTTCTCTGAATTCTTTTATGTATGATTGGTTATCTTTGCAAGTATCTTTGAATTATCAGTTTGGTTTGGCCTACTATATTGATTTATCTTGCAATGGGAGAAGTGCTTAGCTTTGGGTTCAATCTCGCGGTGCTCGATCCCAGTGACAGTAGGGGAAACGACACGTATTGTATTGTTGCCATCGAGGATAAAAAGATGGGGTTTGTATCATATTGCATGAGTTTATCCCTCTACATCATGTCATCTTGCTTAAAGTGTTACCCCGTTCTTATGAACTTAATACTCTAGATGCATGCTGGATAGCGGTCTATGTGTGGAGTAATAGTAGTGGATGCAGGCAGGAGTCGGTCTACTTGTCACGGACGTGATGCCTATATACATGATCATACCTAGATATTCTCATAATTATTCCCTTTTCTATCAATTGCTCGACAGTAATTTGTTCACCCACCGTAATACTTATGCTATCTTGAGAGAAGCCACTAGTGAAACCTATGGCCCCGGGTCTATTCTCCATCATACAAGTTTCCAATATATTTTATTTTGCAATCTTTACTTTCAATCTATATCATAAAAATACCAAAAATATTTATATTATTATTATAATCTCTATCAGATCTCACTCTTGCAAGTGGCCGTGAAGGGATTGATAACCCCCTTATCGTGTTGGTTGCGAGGTTCTTATTTGTTTGTGTAGGTACGAGGTGACTCGTGCGTGGTCTCCTACTGGATTGATACCTTGGTTCTCAAAAACTGAGGGAAATACTTACGCTGCTTTGCTGCATCACCCTTTCCTCTTCAAGGGAAAACCAACGCATGCTCAAGAGGTAGCAATCGCACATAGTTTCGTTGAAGGGTCTCTGATCGTAGTGTCGCATTAGTAGCATCCTGCAGTAGTGACTTGCTTGCTTACTGCCATGATCCTGGTGGGTCCCTACTGTCATACTCACCATCTACAGTCATCTCCTTATTCCTCTCGGTTGTTGGCCATGTTGACAAGACATGAGGGCGGCGCCGCGGCGAGCGAACCAAGGTGGAGGATGATGGTGAGGCCTTAGACGGGAACGAACAGGGGCCGATGAAGATGCACAGAGTTTTAGGGTGCGATGTGGCCATGATGCATGCGCGGCAGCACAGCCAACCGTGGGAGGCGGGAGCAGGCGGTCCCGCCGGCATTGGTTTGGCTTTGTCGGCTGGAGAAAGAAGACACTGAAGAAACATGACAAAGGTTGAATGTCAATCCAACGGTAAAGGTTGGCATAATCGTTTGTTGACTAAGCCAACAGCAAGTAGCACACTTTTTATATATAGGAAGAAAAGAAAAAATGGGCTCGTTCGCCTGATAATATTCCTGAAACTGCGACCGTTCAATTTTGCGAGACCAAAATCTACGAGGAAAATGCGTTTGTCTGCCGTCCTCCTCCCAGGGAACGTTCGCCACATAAGTTACTAGCACCCTTGGTTTTCAACTGAGAGGTCTTGGGTTCGAGTCCCAGGAACCCTCAATTTTGTCCTCCTTCCTTCCTCGCAAAAAAAAGAAATAAAGTCAAAGACTTGAGAAGGCGTACAGAACAAGCTAGTGTACGAGTAAAGAGACATTGCTGAGTTTTAGAAAAAAGAGAGACGTGCTCCTGTAGCTAGTTCGAATCCAAACCTATACTATGACTATATATGGTGCTATGCTACTCTACAAGTAATGAAACCGACATATCCAACGTTCGCTTCTCCTCTACTCTACTTACTCTGCCTAGCATCAGAAGCTCTGGACGCAGCAACCATGTCCACTGGCGGCTCGTCCACCTTCTCTTCAGCAGGCAACAACTAGATATGCATCAAGTCGCCACCCGTACCATCGCCTGTGAGTCTCATCACACCCCCGCGGGAACACGCACCCTAGCCGGTTGCTCAGCGCAACCCACTGCCGTTGGTGTGCAATGATCTAGAGTAACATGTATAACAATGATGAATGGTAGTTTGCCACAAATATCATGTCAGTTCTATATGGTCATGCAAAGCAATATGATGATGAACACACACGAGACGGGACGGTGGAAGTTGCATGGCAATATATCTCGGAATGGCTATGGAAATGCCATGATAGGTAGGTATGGTGGTTGTTTTGAGGAAGATATAAGGAGCCTTTTGTGTGATAGAGTGTATCATGTCACAGGGTTTGGATCCACCGACGAAGTTTGCACCAACTCTCGAGGTGCGAAAGGGCAATGCACGACACCGGAAAGGCTAGCAATATTTGGATAGGTGGGAGTGCGTATAGTCCATGGACTCACATTAGGGTCAGTTCTTTTGCTGGCTTCTAGAATAAGCTGGAATAAGCTCCCCCCTACCCAACTTTTTTTAGAAGCCCAACCAAATTTATATTTTTAGAACCCTAATAGTTAAGACTTGACTAATATGCTTCTACAGTAAAAAATTTGGTTGGGCTTCTAGAATAAGCTGGGTAGGGGAAACTTATTCTGGAAGCTCAAAAAAGCCAACAAAAGAACTGGCCCTTAGTCATAAAGAACCCATATACTTATTGTGAAAGTTTTATGAGCTCTCGAAGGAAAGTACTACTCGCATGGCCCTAGGGAGGAGGTTCGTAGGAGTTAACCATTGTGCACCCCCGATTTAGAAAACACTCAAGGATTTCAATTAGACATAAAAATGCTCAAACATCCCCATCAAGCCATGTCGAACACTTAAATGAGTAGTTAATAACAATCTTTAATATTGATATTCTTACTAACCAATGATCATGAACTAATACCCTTTCATATTACGACATCAATATAATTAAACCATGTGTTTTATATTTAGTGACCTACATGACTTTTTTTATTATACACTCTTAAATACCTGGACTAGTCTTATAACCCGTGCTCATTACCACTTCCTATTTAATAGACTTTCAAAAAGGTTTAAGTGAAGCATGAGAATGCAATCATTTCTATAAAATATAACCACTGCCGTGCTCTAACAGATATAAGTGAAGCACAAGAGCAACTGCATAGCCCAAAAGATACAAGTGAAGCTCAAAGAGTATTCCAAGAAATCACAATGAATGTGTGTATCTCTAAAAGGTGTGTCCAGCAAACAATGATTGTGGAAAACTAAAAAGCAAACAAAAATAAAACTATGGCACAAGACGCTCCAAGTAAAACTCATATCATCTGATGAATAAAAATACAGCTCCAAGTAGCATACCGATGAATTGGAGATGAAAGAGGGGATGCCATCCGGGGCATCCCCAAGCTTAGACGCTTGGGTCTTCCTTGAATATTACCTTGGGATGCCTTGGGCATCCCCAAGCTTAGGGTCTTTCTACTCCATATTCCTTCATCCATCGTGATTTCACCCAAAACTTGAAAACTTCAGCACACAAAACTCAACAGAAACCTCACGAGATTCATTAGTATAATAGACAAATCATAAACTTTAGGTACTGTTGTAAACTCATTCATGATTATTATTGCATAATACCCACTATATTATAAATTCTCCATGACTTATACCTCCGATATAATCCAGAGCACCATTAAATAAGCACACTATGCAATACAAAACAAAATATGTCTGAAACAGAACAGTGTGTAATGATCTGAACAAAAACTATACTTCTGTAACTCCAAAAAATCTAAAAAATTAGGACAATGTGGGCAATGTGTATATAAATCATGTGTAATTTTTTTTGAATTTTATCACATTCCAGTAAATTATAAGAATTCCAGTATAGGGCGCAAAAGTTTCTATTTTTTCATAAAATCAAGTCAACTATCAACCAAATCATTCCAAAGCATTTACTTGGCACAAACACTAATTATAATATAAAAATACAATAATTATAGTAGAAACAATCATTTCATCACACAGGAACAGAAATAAAAATGCAAAAATTTAAGATAACTATTGGGTTGCCTCCCAACAAGCGCTATTGTTTTATACCCCTAGCTAGGCATAATGCAGTGTTTAAAGTATTGTCTGTCAATGTTCTGGGAACCGGGGTACCCAGACTTGCCTACCTGCGGCCCACGGTGTGGCTCAGTCTCCGGCCTAGTACGACCCATCTTCAGCACCAATAATGCAAGACCCTCGCGAGGGGCCAAGCCTCGCGAGGCGGATGATGTCAAGGCCCCCAGAAGGAGCGGCCTCCTTAGGCTGGTTCCTGAGGAGCGGAGATTTCTATGCGAGCCCTCACCTCGTGAGGTTTGGATGACGCAAGCCATGACGACCAAGTTCAGGCGGGCGCCAGCAGGCGTAGTATATTAGGTTTCCTCTTTAGTGTTAAAGAGGCAAGCACAGGCCAGAGTCCCGAGGGATCAACCAAAGGTTTCCACTTCCATGTTACAAGACCAATACCGCCAGGACGGAGGTCATCGTCGAGCCCACCATGGCGTCACGACCAGAAGCTTTGCAGGCAAAGACCACCTTTCGTCAGGATAAGATGTACTAGTTGTCTCCCTTCGAATTTGGTCATTGTGGGATCCCTTCCCGCCTTCGTTTTGCTGGGAAGAGGACCAAGGCCACTATAAGTATAGCCTAGCCACCACCTTAGAGGGGGGAAGAGAGGCGGATCATTCAGACCACCCTCATCAGCTCACACAAACACAAGAACACACCTCCTGAAGTTGGTCTAGCACTGTACTAGTTCATCCTCAGCCCACCTCGAGGCTAATCCACCACAAAGCAGGAGTAGGGTTTTACACCGCAAGGTGGCCCAAACCTGGGTAAACTGTTGTGTCCCATTTCCTTCCAGTTCATCGCGCTAGGCCGTGAGATCAACGAGTTAGCAGGCTGGGAAGGTTGAGTTCTTCGCACCACCCCAGAGTTTGAATCTATCTAGGGTCTACGGAGCCCCGAATCCGACATTTGGCACGCCGGGTAGGGGTGTGTCGGAGCCTCCCTTCCTCTGGCCGGTTCACCACCGCTTCGTTGTTCCCATGGCTGACGCTCGTCGAGTTCGTGCTGAACGCCGGGCCGCCCTCGCCGCTCGCGTCAAGCAGACAGCGCCTGCAGGCGACGGTGCTCCCCATCGTTCCCCATCGCGTGCAGCCAACGTTGCCACCGGCCCCGTGGCCCATGAGCAGCAAGCTTCGTCGCTGCAAACTTTTGTGCGGCGTGACAGACGCACGGCCACTCCGTTGCTGACTTCGGCGGCCTCTTCCTCCTCCCACGCTCGTCGAGGGCTGGTGAATGCGCAGGCTGTGTTTCTCATGGCATGCGAGCTCCTGTGCTATCGTCTGACCGATGACCTCTACGAGGACTGGTTGTACCGCATCACCGAGCTCATCAGGGCCACTGGAGAGGCCCCTGCACCGTCCCGCTCGCTGCCTCCCCTGCCGCCTCTTGCGGGTGACGTGGCCCACGGGGTTCCTCCTCCACCTCCCAGGCAAGACATCATCCTCGAGCCAAGGCATGAGGTTCCATGGCGTGACTCGCCTCGCAGGGCACCGGCGTGTGACGAGGAAAGCTGCCAGGTGGTGCAGCAGCCGCAAGGAGAGGCGCATGCGCTCCCAGCACCGCCATGTCAAGACCGCATGCCGCCCGAGACAGTGGTGAGCACCAAGATCAGGCTCCACCTCCACGGCGGGCTCCGGTGAGTGCGCCAGGCTGCCGCGCATTCACACTGAAGTTGCGCCACGTCGCCTGGCCGGGGAAGTTCAAGCCAGACCTGCCTCCATGCTACGATGGCACCCCCAACCCTGCCGAGTTCCTGCAGCTCTACAAACTGAGCATCGAGGCGGCCAACGGCGATGAGAAGGTCATGGCAAACTGGTTCCCCGTGGCCCTCAAGGATGGCGCGCGCTCATGGCTTCTGAACCTCCCTGCAGGATCAGTCTCCTCCTAGGATGAAATGTGAGAGAACTTCATCTCCAACTTCTAGGGTACTCGCGACCGCGCACCTTCCGTGGGGGACGTGCGGCGCATCAAGCAGCAGCCAGGGGAGACCTTGCATAAATACATCTAGCGCTTCACCAACGATCGCCTCAAGATTCCCAAGGTGTGGGACGAAGCCAACATTTTCGGCATTTACTGATGGCGTCCGGGATGTCAAGATGAAGGAAGAGCTCGCCATACACGAAGACCTGTGCTCAGCTCTGGAGATGTTCAACATGGCAACCAAGTGCACAAGAGATGAGGAAGGACGCCTCTCCCTCCTCGAGCTCCCGGAGATCAACCCAGAAGACAAGAAGGCCAAGGCCAAGGATGCGAAGCGCAAGGGTCCATCGGTGCTCGCGGCCGAACCCCAGATGAAGCGCGGCTGCGGCCACCCGGAGTCATCCAAGGGCAGCCGCCCGTTCTGCGTCTTCCACAACATGCACAGCTACAACACCAATGACTGCCAAGAGCTCAGGGCCATCCACGACGGGAGCATTGGTCGTCGCCCCGAGCGCAGTGACCGAGTTTATGGCCGTAGAGGAGGACGAGGCGAAGGATGCTGGGACAACCGCGACCCCCGCCAGGACTGGCGCAATCAGCCTCGCGAGGGCACCTAGAGGGAGCAACCTCTCAAGGACCGTCCTCACGGCAATGCTGGCCTTCCTCCGCTGCTGCCTCCATCAAGAAGGAATTATGACCACCACCAAGATGATGGGGTTGGGGGCTTTCAAGAGCCTCATGCCATCGCTTGCATCCTGGGCGGCGCTCAGGCCCCTGCCTCCCATCGCATCTTCAAGCAGTTTGCTCGCAAGGTGAACGTGGCCCTCCTCAAGCTCGAGACGACGCGTCCACTTAGGTGGTCCAAGTACGCCATCACCTTCGACTCTACTGATCATCTCAAGTGTGCGGCCACTGCTAGCGCCCTCCCGATGCTTTGCTCGCCAACCATCAGCAACATCCTCGTCACCAAGACACTCATCAATGGTGGCGCGAGACTCAATGTCCTCTCCGTTGAGACGTTCGACAGGCTCCAGGTGCCGTACGACTAGCTTCAGCCTACCAAGCCTTTCTCAGGAGTGACCTAATGTTCCACAACCCCGATAGGGAAGATCCGCCTCCCTATCACCTTCGGCAAGCGTGACAACTACCGCATTGAGCTCATCGACTTCGATGTTTCCCACATCCGCCTCCCGTACAACGCCATCCTTGGGTATCCAGCCCTAGCCAAGTTCATGGCCACGACTCATCATGGCTACAATGTCGTCAAGATGCCAGGGAGCGGAGGCATAATCACAGTCTCCTATGATGAAAAGGACGCGGTGTGCTCCCTCGAGCGCGCCTACCAGGCTGCGGCGGTCGAGAATCCAAAAGACGAGGCCGCTGTCTACCCTCTCGAGGCCGTCCCCAAGAAGAAGAAGAAGAAGAAGCTGCTACGCCTAGGACTTCAGGAGGATGGGGCCTCCGACGGTCGTGCTTCAGGACCTGCGCCCACTGATGGGGCGCCTTTCCCTGTCCCATAGGAAGGCGCGCCCGGCACCCCTCTTAGGTTGGGCTCGGGGGCTCTCCTCTGGAGGGCCTCTGACCTGGTCAACATCACGAGGGGGGCACTCAGGCACCATGTGGAGGCATGCTTCAACGCGTGTTTCCACGAGGAAGGCGCAGGGCGCGAGCTATGAGGCGCTTAGGAGTTCATCATCAAGGCAACCCAGGAGCTTCAGGAAGCAAGAGCCATGCGAGGCGAGCATCGCCCCGCACCACCCAGCACGGCTCCCTCCCCTGACAAGGGCGGCGAGCTGCGCGCCTGTGTCAACATCCCAGGGCTCAACAGAGCCACGTCTCAGGAGCTTTTCTAGCCGTCCCACGTGGGCCGGTGCGAGGGCCCCCCTCACAGCTACGTTTGCATGCCTTTTGGTTTGCTGAATAGGGCTGCCATGCACCAGCGCCGCAAGCGGGGTGTCCTGGCAGCTCACGAGACTAGGCGTCAGGCGATCCTGTCGGAGATGGCGATGGATCCTCGCGAGCCCCCCAGGCCTCCAGAGCCTCGCGAGGTTCAGGACCTGGGCAACTCGTGAGGAGCGACTTCGGCAGCACGCATCTTCAGCTACTTCAACACTTCTTCAGCAACGGTGACAGGTTACATTTTTGGTTTGTTCAGTTGGGGGCGCCCCTCGGGCTGCATTATCCCCAAGCCGTGTGGGTCCGTCCCTACAGCATGTATTGTTCTTTGCATCTATCAGAACTGGCTTTACCCTTTCCATGAGTTGCTTTATGATTATCACCTATCTGTCTGGTGCTTTGTCGCCATGAATGTCGTGCGCCCTTGCAAACCCGCCCACGACCGCCTCGTGATTAAGGACTGGCATGGCGTCTGTGCTCGGATCCGTCCCTGCAGCATTGCTAAACCCAAGTGGTTGAGCTCTAGCTCGCGGGCCAGCTCCCGTGCACGTCACCTCCCCTGGTCCTTGGTGCCTTGTTCTCGCATGAGCTAATCATGGGCGGATAAGTTAGGGCGCGTGACCTGGTGCCTCGCCACCGTGGGAGCCGCGCGCCGATTGTCTTTCTTCAAGACTTCTGCATGAGAAGACTGGGCATGTCATCTGTGCTTGGGTCCATCCCTGCAGCATCGACAAACCCAACGGCTGAGCTCTGTCTGGCGGGTCGGCCCCGTTCACATCACCTCCTGGGGTCGTTGGTGTTTTTGCTTCTCATGCGATAACCTCAGGAGATTCACTCGGCGCAGGCTGCCTAACCATCTCACAGGACCATCACAAGTGTTCCGAATAAAATTCAGGTGCAACCCGCCTTGAGGTAGGGCCTCGTGAGTCCCGCACTGGCTCATGAGTGCCCATACACACCTCCTCCAGTCATGTCGTGCAAGCCTCGTGTCAGGACGGGGTTGTACACGCCCCGGAGTCTCCCCTCTGAGGGAGCTCCCACCCACGTACCAGTGGAAGCCCCATGCTCTGCGCTGGCGGACGACATGGTCGAGGAGCGGCTATGCCCGTGCAAGAGTGGAAGCACCATGCTCCGCGCTGGTGAATAAACAACTAAGGGCAGCCTAACGACTGTAGTAACCTCAGGAGAGCCACTAGGCTCGCTGCTTAGCCTTACCGCGCCGCTTTCCCCTTGGGAGAGTTGCACGAGGGGGATGGGCCCTCGGACCTAGTCTTCGCGCGCCCCTCCCGAGCGAGAGCCTGGTGAGGAAAGGTATGGAGGGTTGTTTGTACGTTAGGGGGACCCCTGGGCATCGTGACCCAGGGGGCTAACTAGTCACGTAGCCCCTCACCCCTTGGTCTCGTCCTAGTGATTCGGACACCCCAACGGCGGTTGAGGTATGCGCGGGGTTGGGCCCTGCCGACGCAAAATGCTAAAACCTACACCTGCATCTCCTTCTTGAGGGTTGTTAAAATGTCAAGAGGGACTCCTAAGCATCGCGACTCAGGAGCCTCACTGGTCACGTAGCCCCTCGTCCTGGTGATCTGGACGACCCAATGGCGGCTCAGGTATGCACGGGGCCGGGCCCTGCCAACGCAGAACACTAAAGCAAACGGAAAGGAAATCGCAGAACCCTAGCAAACTATTACAAAACATACTGTCTCTTAAAAGCTCAAAGCATAAGTTCTTACGCCTCCAGGAGGCACGATAAATGTTGCAGGATTAAAATAGGGGGAAGCGCCGCCTTCGAGCCTCTTCCTCGGCCTTGGACACCATCATCGCCCGTCTGGGGAGGCCCGTCATCGACAACGTCCCCGCCGTCCTTGCCATTAGCCGCGACCGCAGGGTCGACGCAGTGGAACTTCTGCAGTAGGGCCTCCACCCGCTTCTTCACGGCCTTGGCGGCAGCGTCGTGGAGCTTAGGATCCACAGGTTTGAGCAACGCACCAAGGTCGAAGCTGGGGCCCCAAAGATGGAGGTGGCTGAAGATGCGCGTCGCGATCGAGGTAAAAAGCATGCGAGCCTCTCCCTCCACCATGGGGCCCACTCCGACAACAATGCCCTCGAGCGCCACGGCAAATTTGGGGAGCATCCCGGCGGGGCCTTCCTCCAGAGTCACCAGCGGATTCTCGTACCCTTCCATGTAAAAGTCTTGAGTGCCTTGCGGGACCACAGCTCGAGGAAGACAAAGGTGTCGCGCCCTGCGGCGACCGCCTTCTCAGCTGCGGCCAGGGATTTCTCCCTGACCTCCAGCCGGGCCTTCTCCTCAGAGACGAGCTTGGTGTGGGATGCCTGGGCCGTCTCCATCTCCTCCTTCAGCTTCTCCAGGCGGCTCCATTCCACATCTTGTTCCTAGGCTGCCTGCTCTAGTTCAGCGTCGCAATTGGTGCGCGCAACCTCCCGGGCCTTCAGCTCCTCCTCCTGCTCCTCGAGCTGACGGTTGCGGGCGGCCTGCTCGTCACAGAGGGCCTTCAGCTCGGCCTCTGTCATGTGGCAGCACTTCTCGGTGGCCACTGCGTTGGCTAGCGCTACGTCATGAGTAGCTGCGGCCACACCGGCCACCTTCCTGCCCTCCTTGACGGCGGCCTCGGCCTGGCCCCAAGCAGTCCTGATAACCCACAAGTATAGGGGATCAATTGTAGCCTCTTTCGATAAGTAAGAGTGTCAAACCCAATGAGGAGCTAAAGGTAGAACAAATATTCCCTCAAGTTCTATCGACCACCGATACAACTCTACGCACGCTTAACGTTCGCTTTACCTAGAACAAGTATGAAACTAGAAGTACTTTGTAGGTGTTGTTGGATAGGTTTGCAAGATAATAAAGATTGCGTAAATAAAAAGTAGGGGCTATTTAGGTAAATACACAACTAAGTTAGTTTTAGTAAAGAGCTTTTTGTTACGGGAAAGTTATTTGTCCCTAGGCAATCGATAACTAGACCGGTAATCATTATTGCAATTTTATATGAGGGAGAGGCATAAGCTAACATACTTTCTCTACTTGGATCATATGCACTTATGATTGGAACTCTAGCAAGCATCTGCAACTACTAAAGATCATTAAGGTAAAACCCAACCATAGCATTAAAGCATCAAGTCCTCTTTATCCCATACGCAACAACCCCCTTACTCGGGTTTGTGTTTCAGTCACTCACGCAACCCACTATAAGTGAATCATGAACGTATTGCAACACCGTCCAACGGGGATCCCACATGCTTGCGCGACATGGAGAGCACCATAGGCAGCACCAATAATAAAACATGCAACTCAAACCAATCTTGATCATCAAATAGCCCATAGGACAAAACGGATCTACTCAAACATCATAGGATAGACATACATCATTGGGAAATAATATATAGCGTTGAGCACCATGTTTAAGTAGAGATTACAGCGGGTAAGAGAGAGGTTACACCGCTGCATAGAGGGGGGAAGAGTTGGTGATTATGGTGGTGAAGTTGTTGGTGAAGATTGCGGTGATGATGATGGCCACGTCAGCGTTCCGGCGCCACCGGAAGAGAAGGGGAGATGGGGGCCCTTCGTCTTCTTCTTCCTTGACCTCCTCCCTAGATTGGAGAAGGGTTTCCCCTCTGGTCCTTGGCCTCCATGGCGTGGGAGGGGCGAGAGCCCCTCCGAGATTGGATCTGTCTCTCTGTCTCTCTCTGTTTCTGCGTTCCCAGATTCTTCCCTTTCACCGTTTCTTATATTCCCGAAGATCCGTAGCTCCGATTGAGATGAAATTTTAACACGATCTATATCCGGTTATTAGCTTTCTTGCGGCGAAAGAAGGGCATCAATTGCCTTACAGGGTGGCCACGAGGGTCAGGGGTGCGCCCCCTGCCTCGTGCCTCCCTCGGGCACCATCTCGTGTGGATTTTTCTTCCTAAAAATCATATATATTCCAAAAAAAAATCTCCGTCAATTTTTATCCCGTTTGGACTCCGTTTGATATGGATATTCTATGAAACAAAAAACATGCAACAAACAGGAACTGGCACTGGGCACTGGATCAATATGTTACTCCCAAAAATAGTATAAAAAGTTGCCAAAAGTATATGAAAATTGTAGAATATTGACATGGAACAATCAAAAATTATAGATACGACGGAGACATATCAGCATCCCCAAGCTTAATTCCTGCTCATCCTCGAGTAGGTAAATGATAAAAAGGATAATTTTTGATGTGGAATGCTACCTAGCATAATCTTGATCATGTATCTAATCATGACATGAATATTAAGATATGAGTGATTCAAAGCAATAGTCTATCATTTGACATAAAAACAATAATACTTCAAGCTTACTAATAAAGCAATCATGTCTTTTCAAAATAACATGGACAAATAAAGTTATCCCTACAAAATCATATAGTCTGGCTATGCTCCATCTTCACCACACAAAATATTCACATCATGCACAACCCCGATGACTAGCCAAGTAATTGTTTCATACTTTTGATGTTCTCAAACCTTTTCAACTTTCACGCAATACATGAGCGTGAGCCATGGACATAGCACTATAGGTGGAATAGAATGGTGGTTGTGGAGAAGACAAAAAAGCAGAAGATAGTCTCACATCAACTAGGCGTATCAACGGGCTATGGAGATGCCCATCAATAGATATCAATGTGAGTGAGTAGGGATTTCCATGCAACGGATGCATTAAGAGCTATAAGTATATGAAAGCTCAAACTGAAACTAAGTGGGTGTGCATCCAACTTGCTTGCTCATGAAGACCTCGGGCATTTGAGGAAGCCCATCATCGGAATATACAAGCCAAGTTCTATAATGAAAATTCCCACTAGTATATGAAAGTGATAACTCAAGAGACTCTCTATATGAAGAACATGGTGCTATTCTTAAGCACAAGTGTGGCAAAAGGATAATAACATTGCCCCTTCTCTATTTTTATCTCATTTTTTGGGCCTTCTCTTTTTTTTGGCCTTTCTCTTTTTTTCGTCCGGAGTCATCCTGACTTGTGTGGGAACCATAGTCTCCATCATCCTTTCCTTACTAGGGCAATGCTCTAATAATGATGATCATCACACTTTTATTTACTTACAACTCCGATATTACAACTCGATACTAGAACAAAGATATGACTCTATATGAACGCCTCCGGTGGTGTACCGGGATGTGCAATGATCTAGCGTAGCAATGACATAAATAAACGGACAAGAAATGAAAACATCATGCTAGCTATCTTATGATCATGCAAAGCAATATGACAATGAATGCTCAAGTCATGTATATAATGATGATGGAAGTTGCATGGCAATATATCTCGGAATGGCTATGGGAATGCCATGATAGGTAGGTATGGTGGCTGTTTTGAGGAAGGTATATGGTGGGTTTAAGGTACCAGTGAAAGTTGCGTGGTACTAGAGAGGCTAGCAATGGTGGAAGGGTGAGAGTGTGTATAATCCATGGACTCAACATTAGTCATAAAGAACTCACATACTTATTGCAAAAATCTATTAGTCATCGAAACAAAGTACTACACGCATGCTCCTAGGGGGATAGATTGGTAGGAAAAGACCATCGCTCGTCCCCGACCGCCACTCATAAGGAAGACAATCAATAAATACCTCATGCTCCGACTTCGTTACATAACGGTTCACCATACGTGCATGCTACGGGAATCACAAACCTCAATACAAGTATTTCTACTAATCCACAACTACCCACTAGCATGACTCTAATATCACCATCTTTATATCGCAAAACTATTGCAAGGAATCAAACATATCATATTCAGTGATCTACAAGTTTTATGTAGGATTTTATGACTAACCATGTGAATGACCAATTCCTGTCATCTCTCTAAATAGATATAAGTGAAGAAAGAGAGTTTAATTCTTTCTACAAAAGATATGCCCGCGCTCTAACAAATATAAGTGGAGCAAAAGAGCATTCTACAAATGGCGGTTTTCTATTAAAGAGAAACAGGCTATCCAAACTTCAAATGATATACGTGAAGCACATGAAGCATTCTATAAAGCCATACTCAAAAGATATAAGTGAAGTGCATAGAGCATTCTATAAATCAACCAAGGACTATCTCATACCAGCATGGTGAATAAAAGAAAAGTGAAAACTAAATGCAAAAGACGCTCCAAGATCGCACATATTGCATGAACGAAACGAATCCGAAAACATACTGATACTTGTTGAAGAAAGATGGGATGCCTTCAGGGGCATCCCCAAGCTTAGACGCTTGAGTCTCCTTGGATATTTACTTGGGGTGCCTCGGGCATCCCCAATCTTGAGCTCTTGTCTCTCTTCCTTCTTCTCACATCGAGACCTTCTCGATCATCGAGCACTTCATCCACACAAAACTTCAACAGAAAACTCGGTAAGATTCGTTAGTATAATAAAGCAAATCACTACTCTAAGTACTATTGCGAACCAATTCATATTATTTTTTGGCATTTTGTCTACTGTAGTATAACTTTTTCATGGCTTAATCCACTAATATAAATCGATAGTTTCATCAAAACGAGCAAACTATGCATCAAAAACAGAATCTGTCTAAACCAGAATAGTCTGTAATAATCTGAGCATTCACCATACTTCTGATACTTGAAAAATTCTGCCAAAATTAGGAAAATAAAAAATTTGTATATAAATAAAGTGAAAAAAGAATCAGAACAATTTGACGTTCCAGTAAAAAAATGTAAAATCGCGCACTACAGCCAAAGTTTCTGTCCTGCACCGTACAAACCATCAAGCAAATGTAAACATCCTAAAGGCAAACCTTGGTACATTATTTCTTTAATACAATGGAATTGTACAAGGGGATAATTATTTTTGTTGAAAAGTTTCTGTAATCAAGATTCACAAAGTTTTCGTCAGCATGAACAAAGTTCAAGGCTAGCTCCCACTTCAACAATGCTTGTCTTTCTCACTTTCGCTTTTCTTTTTGAAAAAGTTTTGGGTTCCCCTATTTATTTTTGTTGTTTTTAAACTATATAAAAGCACTCAACAAAAATAAATGACTCTCTAAAACTTCTGGGTTGTCTCCCTGGCAGCGCTTTCTTTAAAGCCATTAAGCTAGGCATATAGTGCTCAAGTAGTGAATCTACCCGGATCCCAAGGTATATCAAAGCCAATTTTAGTTAGCAATGATGTGGAATTTAGTAGTGAGCACAAGGCAACATATATAATGCAACAACGAAGTCTAACTCTCTTCCTATGCATCAGCATGTCATAAAAGAACAACTCATGCACACAAAGTAAAGGCCAATGCATAGTATAAATAGTTTCTTGCAATTTTATCATGTTGGAAACATAGAGAGGTGGAGATATAGTTCCTCTCTCATAATAATTGCAAGTAGGAGCAGCAAGCACATGCATATTATACTCATAAAAATCATCATGTGTGGTAGTAAAAGGCAACCCATCAATATAATCCTTAATAAGCACAAACTTCTCCGATATAGTGTAGTTTGGAGAATACAAAAAGATAATACGGCTATCATGTAAGGGTGCAATAGCAACAATTTCATGTTTAACATAAGGAACTATAGCAAGTTCATCTCCACAAGCATAATTCATATTGGCATCTTGGCCACAAGCATAGCAAGCATCATCAAAAAGGGATATTTCAAAAGAATCAACGGCATCATAGCAATTATCTAGCATTCATCCTTCGGTAAGCATGAAGGGAATTTAAACAATGTATGAGCTGAAGAGTTACTCTCATTATAAGGTGGGCACGGGTGATCAATCCGCTCTTCCTCCTTTTGTTCTTCGCGCTCCTCCTCATCTTTTTCATCCAATGAGCTCACAGTTTCATCAATTTCTTCTTCCATAGATTCCTGCAAAATATTAGTCTCTTCTGGGACAACGGAGACTTTCTCAATAAACGCATCAATATCGGAATTGTATTCATAATTCTCATAACAATATTTAAGGATAGCTAAATTTTCAGGTCTGTAGACAGCATCATAAAGATTTTCATATTCTTTGAACATAGATTCAATTTCATAAGCACCCATAAAAGCAACAAATTCTTCTATTTGTTCCACATCATAGTAGTCATATATACCTCTAGCATAAGAAGCCAAAGTTTCATTATCATTAAATTGACATGAAAAGGGAAGGTGTGGAGCCTTCATCCTAGAGCAACAAGTATAATCATATCTCAAGCATAGTTGCCTAGCATACCAATACAACATATAAATTTGACCCCATAATAGTTTCCCTTTTTGAGTTAAGCGATAATCCCTAAAGTATTCACGATGATCCAACGTGTCTCCCATTACCAAATTGAATGGGGTTTTCTCTGGATTATCAAAGTAGTACATAATATCTGTCACATAACGAGCATCGAGGGTTTTAGGAGGTTCCTCATCTCCATGAGCAGCAAGTACACCTAATTTTTTTGGTATTTCGTGTTCCATATCCATAACTAAAGATAGAGAACAACTTAGAACAGCAAATAAAAATTACTTAGTGATAAAGCAAACAAGCACACACGAGAATATTCACCCCACGCAATTGCTCCCCGGCAACGGTGCCAGAAAAAGGTCTTGATAACCCACAAGTATAGGGGATCAATTTTAGCCTCTTTCGATAAGTAAGAGTGTCGAACCCAACGAGGAGCTAAAGGTAGAACAAATATTCCCTCAAGTTCTATCGACCACCGATACAACTCTACGCACGCTTAACGTTCGCTTTACCTAGAACAAGTATGAAACTAGAAGTACTTTGTAGGTGTTGTTGGATAGGTTTGCAAGATAATAAAGATTGCGTAAATAAAAAGTAGGGGCTATTTAGGTAAAAACACAACTAAGTTAGTTTTAGTAAAGAGCTTTTTGTTACGAGAAAGTTATTTGTCCCTAGGCAATCGATAACTAGACCGGTAATCATTATTGCAATTTTATATGAGGGAGAGGCATAAGCTAACATACTTTCTCTACTTGGATCATATGCTGTGACGCCCCCGATTCAATCGTACACTAATCATACACGCAAACGTGTACGATCAAGATCAGGGACTCACGGGAAGATATCACAACACAACTCTACAAATAAAATAAGTCATACAAGCATCATATTACAAGCCAGGGGCCTCGAGGGCTCGAATACAAGAGCTCGATCATAGACGAGTCAGTGGAACCAACAATATCTGAGTACAGACATAAGTTAAACAAGTTTGCCTTAAGAAGGCTAGCACAAACTGGGATACAAATCGAAAGAGGCGCAGGCCTCCTGCCTGGGATCCTCCTAAACTACTCCTGGTCGTCGTCAGCGGCCTGCACGTAGTAGTAGGCACCTCCGGTGTAGTAGGAGTCGTCGTCGACGATGGCGTCAAGCTCCTGGGATCCAGCATCTGGTTGCGACAACCAGGTAGAATGGAAAGGGGGAAAAGAGGGAGAAAAGCAACCGTGAGTACTCATCCAAAGTACTCGCAAGCAAGGATCTACACTACATATGTATGCATTGGTATCGAATGGAAAAGGGGTAACATATGTGGACTGAACTGTAGAATGCCAGAATAAGAGGGGGATAGCTAATCCTATCGAAGACTACGCTTCTGGTAACCTCCATCTTGCAGCAGAAGAAGAGAGTAGATGGTAAGTTCACCAAGTAACATCGCATAGCACAATCCTAACCGATGATCCTCCCCTCGTCGCCCTGTGAGAGAGCAACCACCGGTTGTATCTGGCACTTGGAAGGATGTGTTTTATTAAGTATCTGGTTCTAGTTTTCATAAGGTCAAGGTACAACTCCAAGTCGTCCTGTTACCGAAGATCATGGCTATTCGAATAGTTTAACTTCCCTGCAGGGGTGCACCACATTTCCCAACACGCTCGACCCCCTTTGTCCAGACACACTTTTCTGGGTCATGCCCGGCCACGGAAGATTAACATGTCGCAGCCCTACCTAGGCACAACAGAGAGGTCAGCACGCCGGTCTAAATCCTATGGCGCAAGGGTCTGGGCCCATCGCCCATTGCACACCTGCACGTTGCGTACGCGGCCGGTGAGTAAACCTAGCCTCCCTTATACAAGAGCAGGCGTTCCAGTCCAACCCGACGCATGCCGCTCAGTCACTGACGTCACGAAGGCTTCGGCTGATACCACGACGTCGAGTGCCCATAACAATTCCCGTGTAGTTGGTTAGTGTGTATAGGCCAGTAGCCAGACTCAGATCAAATACCCCAGATCTCGTTAAGTGTGTTATTTTAAAGTAACCGCGAACGCCGACCAGGGCCAGGCCCACCTCTCTCCTAGGTGGTCTCCGCCTGCCCTGTCGCTCCGCCTCAAAGTAACAGTCGGGGGCCGTCGGGAACCTAGGCCCACCACTACCTGGGTGGAACCACCTGCCCCTTCAGCCCCCAACATCGGAATCACTTGCGGGTACTCAACGAGCCGACCCGACTTTAGTCACAACATGTATAGTATGTATATATGTATGTATTCACCCGTGATCAACACCCGACGTGATCACGACCCGATAGTATAGCATGGCAGACTGACAAGAATGTAGGGCCACTGATGATAATCTAGCATCCTATACTAAGCATTTAGGATTGCATGTAAGGTATCAACAGTTGTAGAAACAATGAGGCTATGCATCAGGATAGGATTAACGGAAAGCAGTAACATGCCACACTACTCTAATGCAAGCCGTATAGAGAAGAGTAGGCGATATCTGGTGATCAAGGGGGGGCTTGCCTGGTTGCTCTGGCAAGAGAGAGGGGTCGTCAACACCGTAGTTGTACTGGGTAGCAGCGGCGTCAGTCTCGTAGTCTATTGGAGAGAAGAGGGGGAAGAAACAATGAGTATAATGCAAACAGAAGCATAACGATGCATGACAAGACAAGTAGCGATGCTAGGGGTGCCCTAACGCGGTATGAGGTGATACTAGTGAAGGGGGGAAACATCCGGGAAAATATCCCCGGTGTTTCGCGTTTTCGGACAGATGAACCGGGGGGAAGTTGTGTGTTCGCTATGCTAGGGATGTGTGGCGGACGAACGGGTTGCGTATCCGGATTCGTCTCGTTGTTCTGAGCAACTTTCATGTACAAAGTTTTTCCATCCGAGCTACAGTTTATTTTATATTAAGTTTAAATGATTTAAATAATTTTTAGGATTTATTTAATTAATTTAATCAACATTATCCAGAACAGTGCACGCTGACGTCAGCAGTCAACAGAGGCGTTGACTGGTCAACTGACATGTGGGGCCCGCATGTCATTGGCTGTTTAATTAGCAGGTTAATTAAACAGGGTCAATTAGTTTAATTAGTGGTTAGGTTAATCTAATCAGGATTAATTAGTTTAATTAATTATTTAATTAATTAATTAATTATCATTTTAATTAATTTTATTTATTATTTATTAATTCATTTTTTAATTAATTTAATTTTTTATTTTTTTATTTCGTTTCCGTTTTAGGGTGCGTGGGGCCCCCTAGTCAGTGGCACAGAGGCCTTGCGGGTCGGGCGTGCTAGCGGCAAAGGCCGTGGATGCCCGATGGGCGCCAGCGCCGGCGAGCAGAGCGGCGACGGCCGTGGCCGGTGCAGGCGCGGAGATGTGGACCGCGGAGAGCGGCCATCATGGGGAGGAGGAGCGAGGCGAGGGAAGCCGAAGCAGGGCAGCGCGAGGCCACAGCAGCTGGCGCCGACTGTGGCGGAGTGGCGCGGGGCGTAGGCGAGGCGCGCGATGGCGCGCGCGAGCTGCAGCGGTGGAGAGGGTGGCGGGGTCGCGTGGGCGAAGCAGTGCAGCGAGCAGCACTTGGTGCGGCGTCACGCGGGTACGGTGAGAACGCGAGGTAGGCCGACGCGGGGCTAGGCGGAGCAGCGGCGGCGAGGAGCGAGCGGGGCGCGCGCGGCGGGCGGACGACGCGAGCAGAGGCCGGGGTCAAGGCAACGCACAGCAAGGAGCGGGCAGCGCGCGAGGTAGCAGCAGCAGTAGCAAGGGGGGGGGCGCAGCGAGGTGACGCCATGACCAGGGAGTGGCGACCGCGGCCAGCGGCAGCATGAGGAGGCCAGTGTGGAGCACGTAGACTACGGCGAGCGCGTAGCTAGGCGCGGGCGTGCGGTGCGCGGGCGCATTCGTGGACGCAGTGGGGCGCTGGCCGGTGGCCTTCAGCGAGCAGCGAGGCGCATGGGAAGGGGAGCGGGGTGCGCGGCTGGAGCTGCGAGGGCGGAGGCAGGCGCGGCCTCGGTGCGGTGGAGGCGAAGGGCGCCGACAGGGGCACGCGCGAGCCGTGGCGGGGCGCGGGGCTGCAGAGGGAGGCGCGGGGAGGTCGGGCGCGACGCGGGGACAGGGAAAGGAGAGGAGGGAGAGGCGCGCGCTCACGGGGCCAGTAGGGGATTGGCAGTGGGCTCGAGGCGGCTTGGGGTGGTCCGGCGATGGCGGGGCGGACGACGAGGTGGAGGCGGCGATGGCGTTCAGCGGCGAGGCGTCGAACGAGGCGGCTACGGGCGGCGTCGGTGGCCAGCTTCCTCCCTCGATCCCGATCCAGTCGGGGGAGAGGGGGGGAAGATATTTTGGAGAGAGGGGGGAAGTGTCGGTGGGGTTCTCGGCCTCACCGGTTGGGGAGGGATAAGGGAAATGGGGGGGTGGCCGATTGGGCCAGTTCGGCCGGCCTGGCTAACACCTGGGCCAGCTGGCCCGGGGGGTTCTTTTCTAATTTTGTTTTGTTTTGTTCTTTGTTGTTTTTTTAAAAAATTATTTTCTTTTTTGTTTTAATTCATTTTAAAATACTTAGGCACTTTATAAAAATGTGTTTATTACACCATAATTACATATGCAAATTATGGCACCGCCCGAACATTTTTGTTTTACCTTTTGAAAACTTTTATTATTTAACTTTATTTTAAATTTGAATTTGAATCGGTTTTGAACTAACCCGAGATTAACTACAGTGACAGAGGTGACGTGGCATTGTTAACGTGGGATTACTGTAGCATGATTATCCCGGCGTTACAAAACTCCTCCATTACAAGAAATCTCGTCCCGAGATTTAAGAGGCGTAAGGGGGGATTCTGGTTAAGAAATTCTAGCGAGTGTTCTCGTTGCTAGTTGCTCTTCTCATAGAGGTCGATCCATTATGTTGATGTCTTCATTTCTTTGCTTCAGGTCATCATGATGAAATCAGCATCCTTCCTTTGGGAACTCCATCGTACGTACGATAAGGGGTAACTTCGGAAAAACAGACCGCTACAATGTTGCTTATCTGGTAGATAACAGCATGAAAGGTGGCGGAAAGTAACTCTCGAAATGAAACTTAAGAAATCATCGAGAGCAAAGTAAGAAGGTGCAAAATAGAAGTTTCGAGCGGGCAGGCTATAGTTCGATGCCTGAAGCAGGGCATGAAAGGGGCTCAAAGCAACAGGAACAAGTATCGTGTCCGATACCAGAATTGATCACTAGGAAGGTGGCTCGCAAATTACATACGAAACGAAGCGCAAGGGGTAACTTCGAAACAGGGATGTACAGGAGAGTGAGGTTTCGATCTTGTGGAACTGTGGGTTATGGGCCCACCATGTGGTTAAAGTAGGAGGGCACTGACATCTTGCACAGTCATGATAGCAAGGCATCATGATAGCCAGGCATGTCAGAGAAGAGACTGTCGGTTATGTTGGCAACAACGTTGGTACCAAGGGCGAGAGACGAAGAGAGCCATTTTCCTGCTCGTTAATTCGAGTCGGACCAATAGGAAAAGTTCTCGTCCATCGGTGGTTACCGGAATGTCATCAACAATAGTAACAGGGTCTTACCGACACGATTGTGCACCTAGGTGTTTACATAAGCAGAAGAATATTGCTGCTTAGATCATATAGATCACCGGAAAGGTTAAACAAACCAATGTAAAGGAAATATGAGCATCAGATTAACAGAACAATGGAAAGGAAAATGTGTTTAAACACATATTTCAAGGATATATCCTTCTCAAGGACAAGCAGAGCATGATATCCATGACAGGATATAATGTAGAAAACTCTTTAGGTAAGGAGAGAGAAATTTCATGACTTTACCCATACAGCGGTGTTTGGATAATTGAGCAGGAAACAATTAGCATTGGGCTTCAAATGTTCTTTGATGAAAATTGGAGTACCACAGACATGCTTCGAGATATCATTGGTCTTTAAGCAAAGGTTGGACTTGGATACACAAAGGATTCATCAGGAACAACTTGTAGAATAAGCCTTCATGGAAGAATGGTTAACCTTGCTAAACAGGAAACTATAACAATAGTCCTCCGGCCGGGTGTGCTAGGCACGACATCAACTTACCGGGTTACATAAAGACCGATGTTATAACTCTTGGAAATATGTTCCAATCATCATATCTGACCAAGATTCAGATCTGATTGGTGTTAGGATAACTCAGATTCAGGATGCCTGAGAAGAAAGGTGCAACACAAATTGTTGAGCTGACATTGTAAGGTTCTTAGGGAAATGAACTATGGAAACGAGTTCCAAAACAAGAGTTCATCATTAAAACAGGGAGAGGGTGAGGAGATGGCTGATGGACTCGGTGACAATCCACCGAGATTTTCAAAAGATGGATCTCCCCAATTATGTGAACAAGGAGATAACATTTGTCAAATCAAAATAGTATAATGATGTATGCTCGAGGAAAACATAGACAATTAAACATTGGTTCAAAGCAATAGGGTTGCTGGAAGTTTTGAATTCACACAGCATAGTTCATTTTTCGGTATTCCGGTTAGGAACAACACGAGGACCAAGAAGGAATGGTGATGGTGATAAGTATTACTTGTATCAAGAATTCTCAGGAGGTGGTGAAATTCTCACGACATTCTTGACATCAAAGATGGTAATAATGTAAGGTAAAGAAGAATAATTGTTGGATAGCACGGATATCCAGGTACAACACAAAACACGAACAAGTTTGTGTTGGAGGGAAAGCAATAATGTTGTCGGTGATAACACAACTCGTCGAGGGGCAAGGATGGTACTTCTCACCATGAATTCGATCGATATCTTGGAAGACCTCGGAATGTTGATGATGATCACAACGTAGTTGTCGAGAGGTTTCAAGAGGATGTAACCGATCGGCGATGACATCAAGTCAACAGAATGATGAAGCGAAAAATTATTGGAACCACGAGTACGACACAAACTCGAAATCAAGCTTGTTGTTCAATACGAAATGATATGACAAGGAAAATCGACGTAAGCTTATATCACCGTCAAAAGTCGTGCTCTGGGGATAAGGACCAGGTAGCACAGTTAAAAATTAGCCCAATAATGGTATAGACGATCAGTCTAGGAATGACGGGAAGGATTATTAAACTCATAAGCAACTAAAATTAATTAGGGTTATCGAACCGGAATGAGGAATCGGTTCACATATCGGTGTTCTCGGTTGACGACAACCCAGAACCCAGAAAAATTGAAATCGGTGAGAAATAATAGTTGATGAAGAACCCATAAGAAGTTATGCAGTTCCATGACATTATCAAGATATCCTAGTGTAATACCCGATGGTAGATCAAAGTAAAGGTTGGACAGGTGCAATGATCTGCACAAGACAAGCACTTAACTTGTCCGATAAATGATATTAATGAGAAAATATGCTCAGAACCATGATTGCAAAGGATCAAACATAGATACAGGACGAACTTATAACAAGGGGATTAATATCATTTACAAGAAGCTTCGATGATAAGTTCACATCGGGTCCATGGGCATGAACACAAAGGCTCAAGGTCGACTCCCACTTCTTCCATGCATAACCGTTCATTTTACTTCTCGCTTTTGATGAAGCTGTAGTGTAGAAATTTTATTTAGCAAAATACCAGAAGAGTATGACTCGTGAAAACTTCCGAGTTCACACATAATAAGGAAGGCATAGGTTCAACCCGTCAGGGTATCGTGGAAACATATACCACAAGCTTCAATAGTAAATACCACCAGCTCAAAAACAGAGCATGGTTGAGGAAGCAGAGGATACAATTTACCAAAGGCTTTATATATCCGTGGAAAAGCTCACAAGGTTACTTGAATATGAAGGACACTGTCGGATAATAATCCAACAAGAGGTCTGGTGGTCTAGAACGGAGCTGATGTGAGTATCGGTACTCTATCAAAGGAAGAAGGAATGCATGTGCATGTGATTATAGAAACAACTAACTAACTCAAGGCTCAAATGCAAAGGAATTATGAATTCCAAGACAAGGGATCAGAAGCAATGCTCTGATTAGGTATGGATAAGTTGAATAGCCTAAGGGGTACAATCGACGACAATTTGATTGGTCGAGATCCAGCTCATGTTTAAAAATGACGTCTGAGCCAGAAGGATGGAATCTAGGATTCGACTGAGCAATGCGAGCATCCTCAACATATTGAATCAACGGACTTAAGATAATAAAGACAAAGGATGTCAATAAGATTACCAGACTTATGGGATTAATCATAATGCAGGCAAGCAAGAATTTCAAGAGCAATAGCTTGTTGAGGATTTTCGAAAGATTGAATAGCATTTCTAAGACTTTTGTGCACACATGAACAACTGGGGAGAAACAAATCCTCAGTGAGTGTGAGGGTTAAGTTGTAGGTGTATTCAGGCGATAAGGAACTACAAGGCAGTAAGCACAAAGATTTCTCAGAGCAATAGAGAGAAGTTCGAGGTATCTTGTAATATCAAGATCAACTTGGAATAAAAGTAAGAACGACAGGTGTATGTATTTATCCATAGGGATATTTTAGTGGTAGGGAATTACAAAAGCAACGGGCACAAAGTCTTGAGAGAACATCGGAGAGTATCTTCGGAATCTTCTGGTGTAGCAGTCGATCATCTATAATAAGGGGCTCTCCGGAAGGAAGTAATTACGAGAAACTAGAGTTAGAGTTAGCAAAATCTTTTAACCCGAATAGAAGAGAGATCAGAGTCCCGGAGTAAGGATTGAGAAGTAAAAGATCCTAATACCACCCAGATGGCGACGTGGGCCCGTAAGGCACACAACCATGTTAGTAAATATTTTTGCAATGTCTAGACTCGACTTCAGCCAAGGAGTGTGGCAGGGGGATTCCTACAGGCAGTCGGCTCTGATACCAACTTGTGATGCCCCGATTCAATCATACACTAATCATACACACAAACGTGTACGATCAAGATCAGGGACTCATGGGAAGATATCACAACACAAATCTACAAATAAAATAAGTCATACAAGCATGATATTACAAGCCAGGGGCCTCGAGGGCTCGAATACAAGAGCTCAATCATAGACGAGTCAACAGAAGCAACAATATCTGAGTACAGACATAAGCTAAACAAGTTTGACTTAAGAAGGCTAGCACAAACTGTGATACAGATCGAAAGAGGCGTAGGCCTCCTGCCTGGGATCCTCCTAAACTACTCCTGGTCGTCGTCAGCGGCCTGCACGTAGTACTAGGAACCTCCGGTGTAGTAGGAGTCGTCGTCAACGGTGGCGTCAAGCTCCTGGGCTCCAGCATCTGGTTGCGACAACCAGGTAGAATGGAAAGGGGGAAAAGAGGGAGAAAAGCAACCGTGAGTACTCATGCAAAGTACTCGCAAGCAAGGATCTACACTACATATGTATGCATTGGTATCGAATGGAAAAGGGGTAACATATGTGGACTGAACTGTAGAATGCCAGAATAAGAGGAGGATAGCTAATCCTATCGAAGACTACGCTTCTGGTAACCTCCATCTTGCAGCAGAAGAAGAGAGTAGATGGTAATTTCACCAAGTAACATCGCATAGCATAATGCTAACCTATGATCCTCCCCTCGTCGCCCTATGAGAGAGCGACCACCGGTTGTATCTGGCACTTGGAAGGATGTGTTTTATTAAGTATCCGGTTCTAGTTGTCATAAGGTCAAGGTACAACTCCAAGTCGTCCTGTTACCAAAGATCACGGCTATTCGAATAGTTTAACTTCCCTGCAGGGGTATACCACATTTCCCAACACACTCGATCCCCTTTGTTCGGACACACTTTTATGGGTCATGCCCGGCCTCGGAAGATCAACACATCGCAGCCCTACCTAGGCACAACAGAGATGTCAGCACGGCGGTCTAAATCCTATGGCGCAGGGGTCTGGGCCCATCGCCCATTGCACACCTGCATGTTGCGTACGCGGCCGGTGAGTAGACCTAGCCTCCCTTATACAAGAGCAGGCGTTCCAGTCCAACCCGGCATGCGCCGCTCAATCGCTGACGTCACGAAGGCTTCGGCTGATACCACGACGTCGAGTGCCCATTACTGTTACCGTGTAGTTAGTTAGTGCGTATAGGTCAGTAGCTAGACTCGGATCAAATACCCCAGATCTCATTAAGCGTGTTATTTTAAAGTAACCGTGAACGCCGACCAGGGCCAGGCCCACCTCTCTCCTTGGTGGTCTCCGCCTGCCCTATCGCTCCGCTTCAAAGTAACAGTCGGGGGCCGTCGGGAACCTAGGCCCACCACTACCTGGGTGGAACCACCTGCCCCTTCAGCCCCCAACATCAAAATCACTTGCGGGTACTCAATGAGCCGACCCGACTTTAGTCACAACATGTATAGTATGTATATATGTATGTATTTACCCGTGATCAACACCCGACGTGATCACGGCCCGATAGTATAGCATGGCAGACTGACAAGAATGTAGGGCCACTGATAATAATCTAGCATCCTATACTAAGCATTTAGGATTGCAGTTAAGGTATCAACAGATGTAGCAACAATGACAGGCTATGCATCAGGATAGGATTAACGGAAAGCAGTAACATGCCACACTACTCTAATGCAAGCAGTATAGAGAAGAGTAGGCAATATCTGGTGATCAAGGGGGGGGTCTTGCCTGGTTGCTCTGGCAAGAGAGAGGGGTCGTCAACACCGTAGTTGTACTGGGTAGCAGCGGTGTCGGTCGTAGTCTATCGGAGATAAGAGGGGGAAGAAACAATGAATATAATGCAAACAGAAGCATAACGATGCATGACAAGACAAGTAGCGGTGCTAGGGGTGCCCTAACGCGGTATGAGGTGATATCGGTGAAGGGGGGGAAACATCCGGGAAAATATCCCCGGTGTTTTGCGTTTTCGGACAGATGAACCAGGGGGGAGTTGCGTGTTCGCTATGCTAGGGATGCGTGGCGGACGAACAGGTTGCGTATCCGGATTCGTCTCGTCGTTCTGAGCAACTTTCATGTACAAAGTTTTTCCATCTGAGCTACAATTTATTTTATATTAATTTTAAAAGATTTAAATCATTTTTAGGATTTATTTAATTAATTTAATCAACATTATCCAGAACAGTGCACGCTGATGTCAGCATGACGTCTGCAGTCAACAGAGGCGTTGACTGGTCAACTAACATGTGGGGCCCACCTGTCATTAGCTGTTTAATTAGCACGTTAATTAAACAGGGTCAATTAGTTTAATTAGTGGTTAGGTTAATCTAATCAGGATTAATTAGTTTAATTAATTCTTTAATTAATTAATTATCATTTTAATTATTATTTATTAATTCATTTATTAATTAATTTAATTTTATTTATTTTTTAATTTCGTTTTCGTTTTAGGGGCGTGGGGCCCCCTAGTCAGTGGCACAGAGGCCTTGCGGGTCGGGCGTGCTAGCAGCAAAGGCCGTGGACGCCCGATGGGCGCGAGCTCCAGGCGCGGCACCACTAGAACGCGCGCGCCGGTGAGCAGAGCGGCGGCGGCCGTGGCCGGTGCAGGCGCGGAGATGTGGACCGCGGAGAGCGGCCATCATGGGGAGGCGGAGCGAGGCGAGGGAGGCCGGAGCGAGGCAGCACGAGGCCGCAGCGGCTGGCGCCGGCTGTGGCGGAGTGGCGCGGGGCGTAGGCGAGGCGCGCGATGGCGCGCGTGAGCTGCAGCGGTGGAGAGGGTGGCGGGGTCGCGTGGGCGAAGCAGTGTGGCGAGCAGCACTTGGTGCAGCGTCACACGGGCATGGTGAGGACGGGAGGCGGGCCAACACGGGGCTAGGCGGAGCAGCGGCGGCGAGGAGCGAGTGGGGCGCGCGCGGCGGGCGGACGACGCGAGTAGAGGTCGGGGTCAAGGCAGCGCACAACAAGGAGCGGGCGGCGCGCAAGGTAGTAGCAGCAGTAGAAAGGGGGGGCGGCGCAGCGAGGTGAGGCCATGACGGGGGAGTGACGACTGCGGCGAGCGGCAACACGAGGAAGGCAGTGTGGAGCGCGGGGACTGCGGCGAGCGCGTAGCTAGGCGCAGGCGTGCGGTGCGCAGGCGCGTTCGTGGACGCAGCGGGGCGCTGGCCGGTGGCCTTCGGCGAGCAGCGAGGCGCGTGGGAAGGGGAGCGGGGTGCGCAGCTGGAGCTGTGAGGGCGGAGGCAGGCGCGGCCTCGGCGCGGTGGAGGCGAAGGGCGCCGGCGGGGGCACGCGCGAGCCGTGGCAAGGCGCGGGGCTACAGAGGGATGCGCGGGGAGGTCGGGCGCGACGCGGGGACAGGGAAAGGAGAGGAGGGAGAGGCGCGCGCTCACGGGGCCGGTAGGGGATTGGCAGTGGGCTCGAGGCGGCTTGGGGTGGTCCGGCGATGGCGGGGCGGACGACGAGGTGGAGGCGGCGATGGCGTTCGGCGGCGAGGCGTCAAACGAGGCGGCTACGGACGGCGTCGGCGGCCGGCTTCCTCCCTCGATCCCGATCCAGTCGGGGGAGAGGGGGGAAGATATTTTGGAGAGAGAGGGAAGTGTCGGTGGGGTTCTCAGCCTCACCGGGTGGGGGATAAGGGAAATGGGGGGTGGCTGGTTGGGCCGGCCTGGCTAACAGCTGGGCCTGTTGGCCCGCAGGGGTTCTTTTCTAATTTTTGTTTTGTTTTGTTCTTTGTTGTTTCTTAAAAAAATATTTTCTTTCTGTTTTAATTCATTTTAAAATACTTAGGCACTTTATAAAAATGTGTTTATTACACCGTAATTACATATGCAAATTATGGCACCGCCCGGACATTTTTGTTTTAACTTTTGAAAACTTTTATTATTTAACTTTATTTTAAATTTGAATTTGAATCAGTTTTGAACTAACCCAAGATTAACTACAGTGACAGAGGTGACGTGGCATCGTTAATGTGGGATTACTGTAGCATGATTATCCAGGTGTTACATATGAACTTATGATTGGAACTCTAGCAAGTATCCGCAACTACTAAAGATCATTAAGATAAAACCCAACCATAGCATTAAAGCATCAAGTCCTTTTTATCCCATGCGCAACAACCCCCTTACTCGTGTTTGTGTTTCAGCCACTCACGCAACCCACTATAAGCGAATCATGAATGTATTGCAACACCCTACAGCGGGGATCCCTCACGCTTGAGCGACACGGAGAGCACCATAGGACAACACCAATAATAAAACATGCAACTCAAACCAATCTTGATCATGAAATAGCCCATAGGACAAAACAGATCTACTCAAACATCATAGGATAGCCATACATCATTGGAAAATAATATATAGCGTTGAGCACCATGTTTAAGTAGAGATTACAGTGGGTAAGAGAGAGGTTACACCGCTGCATAGAGGGGGGAAGAGTTGGTGATGATGGTGGTGAAGTTGTTGGTGAAGATTGCGGTGATGATGATGGCCACGGCAGCGTTCCGGCGCCACCGGAAGAGAAGGGGAGAGGGGGCCCCTTCGTCTTCTTCTTCTTCCTTGACCTCCTCCCTGGATGGGAGAAGGGTTTCCCCTCTGATCCTTGGCCTCCATGGCGTGGGAGGGGCAAGAGCCCCTTTGAGATTGGATCTGTCTCTCTGTCTCTGCGTTCCCAGATTCTTCCTTTTCACCGTTTCTTATATTCCCAGAGATCTGTAACTCCGATTGGGATGAAATTTTAACACGATCTCTATTCGGATATTAGCTTTCTTGCGGCGAAAGAAGGGCATCAACCGCCTTACGGGGTGGCCACGAGGGTCAGGGGCGCGCCCAGGGGGGTGGGGCGAGCCCCCCTGCCTCGTGCCCCCCTCGGGCACCATCTCGCGTGGATTTTTCTTCCCAAAAATCATATATATTCCAAAAAAATCTCCGTCGGTTTTTATCCCGTTTGGACTCCGTTTGATATGGATATTCTGCGAAACAAAAAACATGCAACAAACAGGAACTGGCACTGGGCACTGGATCAATATGTTAGTCCCAAAAATAGTATAAAAAGTTGCCAAAAGTATATGAAAGTTGTAGAATATTGGCATGGAATAGTCAAAAATTATAGATATGACGGAGACGTATCAAGTCCTGATGGAAGAGTCGGCCTGGAGCCACCCCAAGACCAACCCCAGATGCCCCATCGCCATGCGCCGGTCAACGCCCCGAAGATCAGCCCGGAGCCGGTCCAGCGCGGAGAAGGCATCCTCCAGAGCGCTAGGCATGGCAGAGGAACCATGGTCCGCCAGCGTGACGGCTTGGGGAGGAGGTGGCACCGGCGCCTGGGCTGGCAAAGCTTTGGCGGGACAAGCCCTCGCTCGTTGAAGACGGGCATGGAGGCCGCCACCTTCGCCCCGTTGTCGCGGCGGTACAGCGGGAGATAGGCTTCTGGGAGGCCGCCTGGGTCCTTCTCGAGCAAGGTGCGCATGACCTTGCTCAGCTCCTCGTCGGACAAGTCGTTCGGGCGCAGCCGGAGGTCGTCTTTCGTGCCCTTAAGGCTCCACAGAGGGCGCGAGTGCGCCTCAAGCGGAGCCAGGCGCTGCGTTAGGAACTCCCTGACTATCATGGCCCCTGTCAGCTTCTCCGCCTTCAGGTCAGCCGTCATCTTCTCCAGCGGCAGCTTCGCCCGGGGGGTCGATGAGCTTCTCGTGAGTCCACCGGTCCAGCTTTGTCGGCAATGCGGTCGGCAGCTCCATCCGAGCATGAGAGCGCTTGGCGTCCATGAAGATCCACTTGTGCTGGAAGTCCTCCACCTTCTTCCCGGCCCTCGAGATCGCGTTGCTGCCATGAGACGCGATGAAGCAGACGCACCCAGAGCACTGGGTGCTGCCCATCCGGAGGTAGAAGAAGTGGGGGAGCAATGCATCAAAGGGCGCCACCCCCACAAACGCTCCGTAGTAGAAGGCGAAGATCGATAGGAGGAGGATGTATTTGGGATGGAGATGAAGGAAGTGGATCTGGTAATGGTCGAGGACGACGAAGAAGAAATTGGAGAAGGGGGGGCGAGCCCGGCAAAGAAGCTATGCAGGAAGAAGGGGTAGAAGGTTTCCCCAAGGTTTCCGGATTGGCGGAGCCAACCCGGAGCGCCGTCTCCTGTCCCTCATTGGCACTGCTCGCCGTCAGCGGGAGCATAGCAGTAAGATGCTTCTCCTCAGTGATGGTGGTCGCACTGAGGGTCGGCTCAAGGGAGGAGGCTGAGCGTGCGGCAGGAGTTGCGAACTTCGCTTTCTCGGTCGCCATCGGTGGCAAGTCCGGGAGAGGTTGGCAGATCTGGAGGTGCTCTGAGCAGGGAGAGAAGGGGATCTGGAGCAAGGCGAAGGGAAGGCAATGAAGGCTCAGCGCCAGGTGCCAGCCTTTTTGTCAGCCCAGGATGGTTGCCGAGCCAGTGTGGGGAAGCGGAGACGCCCACATCCCATCAAGCGCCATGCGTCGACCGGGTCCGCAGGCGGTTGGAGCCCGCGGCACTTCGCCCTTGCCCTTTGGCTTCGCCTCGAAGCCAAGTCCGAGCGCGCCTTGGTCCCAGGGCTACTGTCGGTGTTCTAGGAACCGGGGTACCCAGACTTTGCCTGCCTGCGGCCCACGGCGTGGCTCAGTCTCCGGCCTGGTATGGCCCATCTTCAGCACTAATAACACAAGACCCTCGCGAGGCGGACGATGTCAAGGCCCCCAGAAGGAGCGTCCTCCTTAGGCTGGCTCCTAAGGAGCGGAGATTTCTATGTGAGCCCTCACCTCGTGAGGTTCGGATGATGCAATCCATGACGACCAAGGCCAGGCGGGCGCCAGCGGGCGCAGTACAACAGGCTTCCTCTTTGGTGCTAAAGAGGCAAGCGCAGGCGCAGAGTCCCGAGGGATCAACCAAAGGTTTCCACTTCCATGCTACAAGACCAAGACCGCCAGGACGGTAGGATGGAGGTCATTGCCGAGCCCATCACAGCGTCACGACCAGAAGCTTTGCAGGCAAAGACCACCTTTCTTCAGGATAAGATGTACTAGTTGTCTCCCTTTGAATTTGGCCGTTGTGGGATCCCTTGCCTCTTTCATTTTGGGGGGAAGAGGACCAAGGCCACTATAAGTATAGCCTAGCCACCACCTTAGAGGGGGGAGAGAGACGGATCATTCAGACCACCCTCACCAGCTCACACAAACACAAGAACACACCTCCTGAGGTTGTTCTACCACTGTACTAGTTCATCCTCAGCCCACCTCGAGGCTTATCCACCACAAAGTAGGAGTAGGGTTTTACACCGCAAGGTGGCCTGAACCTAGGTAAATTGTTGTGTCCCATTTCCTTCCAGTTCATTGAGCTAGGCCATGAGATCGACGATTTGGTAGACTAGGGAGGTTGAGTTCTTCGCACGCACCCTAGAGTTTGAATCTATCTAGGGTCTGTGGAGCCCCAAATCCGACATTGTCATCTTCGGAAGTAATTGGATTGGTGGCCCTCATAATAGATTCATATAGTGGTTTAATTCCCTTCCTTTGAAGTGTTCCATCCCTTTCTTTAATGCAAATGGAACCTTATGTTTCCTTCTTTCATGTCAATAATAGCACCTATGGTTCATAGGAAAGGCCTACTAAGTATTATAGGACAAGACGAATTGCAATCAATATCTAGCATAATAAAATCCATGGGCACATAATTTCTATTAGAAAGTATAAGAACATCATTTATTCTACGCAATGGCTTGTTAATAGTTGAATCCGCTAACTGCATGTTAAGGGAACATTCATCCATGTCGGTGAGACCTAGCACATCACATAAATATTTTGTAATAGTAGAGACACTAGCACCTAGATCACACAAAGCATTATATTCATAATATTTAATCTTAACTTTAATAGTAGGTTCCCATTCATCATGTAATTTCCTAGGTATAGATACCTCCAATTCTAGCTCTTCTTCATGAGCTTTAATCATAGCTTCTACAATATGTTTAGTGAAAAACTTTAGTTTGTTCGTAAGCATTAGGTGAGTTCATCATGGATTGCAACAAGGAAATGCATTCGATCAAATAACAATTTTCATAATTAAAGTCCTTGTAATCCAAAGTAGTGGGCACATCACTATTTAAAGTCTTGACCTCTTCAAACCTACTTTTATTATTTTTATCATTAAGATCATCACCCCCCGAACAATTGCGACACCTCTAGCTAAAGTTGGCTCATCTCCAGTCCCTTTTCATCAAGTTTTATATATTTTTAAAAGTTATAATGGAGAATCCTATGGTTTTAACATATTCATCTTCAACAATGAGAAAATTGATTCCGGTTTAGCGGCCATTTTGTTTACTCGCGTAGTTTGTTTGTCGGATATATTTCCTATCAAGTTTTCAGTTCTAGCAAGTTGAGAGTGAAGGTTGGCAACTTCTTTATTAACCTCATCCAATCGTTTTCTAATGGCATCCAACAAAGTAGAGTGTTCTTTAATTTCCTTAGGAAACAATTCATTTTGTTCATATTGAGTATACATGAAATTCTTAGTAGCATTCTCAATTTTAGACAACCTTTTACTATAAGAACTATCATGGAGAATTGACATAGAGAAATCTTTCTTGTGTTCCATTATTTTTAGAGAAATTATCGGGATACAATCTAGGATTGAAATCCCCTCTATAAGCATTGTTGTTGAAATTATTTATAGTGACAAAATTCACATCAATAGCATCATTATTTTGCTCAATCAAAGTAGATAATGGAACATCATTTGGATCAACATGAGCATTTTTACTAGCAAAGCATATTCATAAGAGCATCCATTTTATCACTCAAAGTAGAAACTTCTTTGACATAGTTTACCTTCTTACTAGTTGGAGCTCGTTCGGTGTGCCATTGAGAATAATTTGTCCATCGCAAAACAAGATTACATCGAATAGAACTCCATGGAGATCATGGAGGACATTGTATTGAAGATCGGAGAGAAAGAAGAAGCCATCTAGCTACTAGCTATGGACCTATTGGTCTATGGTAAACTACTCACACATCATTGGAGGCACAGCAAGGATGATGTAGAAGCTCTCCATGATCGATTCCCCTCCGGTAGAGTATCGGGAAAGGCCTCCAGATGGGATCTTGGAAGAATAGAAGCTTGCGGCGGTGGAAAAAGTGTTTCGGGTGGCTCTCTGTTGGTTTGGGGATTTATGGGAATTTATGGAGTTGGAATTGCGTCAAACGGAGCTATGTGGGACCCACGAGCCTAGGTGGGCGCTTCATGTGAGCTTGTGGCTCTCTCATAGATCTTCTGGCCTCCTCCAGAATGTTCTAGGCTCCCATCTAGTCTAGAAAAAATCATCGTAAAGTTTCATCGTATTTGGACTTCGTTCGGTACTGATTTTCTGAAAAGCTAAAACAAGAAAAATAAAGCAACTGGCACTGGGCACTAAGTTAATAGGTTAGTCCCCACAAATGATACAAAATTACATATAAAGTGTCTAAGATTGGTAATATAATAGCACGAAACAATAAAATATCGCGAGATAAAGGAAATTGTATACAAATTATTTGAATCCTTAACATCATGGTTCAAACCGATAAAGATCTTCATTGAATATGTGGGAGTCATTATGGGCATCCAGGTCCCGCTACTGATTATTGATCAAAGAGTTGTGTTGATCATGTCCGGATGTTCTCAAACCCGTTAGGTCACACACTTCATTTGATAATGCTAGGGTAGTAATGGGATATTCATAATGGTGACACCGAAAATAGTTTGGAGTCTTGGATGGGATCCAAAATATCACAAGGAGCTTCGAAATAGTCCGGAGATAAAGTTTCATATAAGGAAAGTGATTTTCAAGGTTCCAAAAAAAGTTCATTTTTTCGGTATTTGTATCGGAAGATGCTAGAATGTTTTGGGGGCCCACCTGCCCCGGAGGATCCACATAGAGCTAAGGGGTGGCGCACCAGCCCTACATGGGCCAGGTGTTGGGGAACGTTGCAGAAAACAAAAAATTTCCTACGGTTTCACCAAGATCCATCTATGAGTTCATCTAGCAACGAGTGATCGGATTGCATCTACATACCTTTGTAGATCACGCGCGGAAGCGTTCAAAGAACGGGGATGAGGAAGTCGTACTCGACGTGATCCAAATCACCGGAGATCCTAGCGCCGAACGGACGGCACCTCCGTGTTCAACACACGTACGGTCAGTGTGACGTCTCCTCCTTCTTGATCCAGCAAGGGGGAAGGAGAGGTTGATGAAGATCCAGCAGCACGACGGTGTGGTGGTGGATGCAGGGCGTCACCGCAGCAGGGCTTCGCCGTTATACTGCGAGAGGGAGAGGTGTAGCAGGGGAGAGGGAGGCGCCAAGACTCAAGGGTGCGGCTGCCCCCTCCCTCCCCCCCCCTTTATATAGGCCCCCTAGGGGGGCGCCGGCCCTAGGAGATGGGATCTCCTAGGGGGGGCACCGGCCAAGGGGTGGAGTGCCCCCAAGCCAGGTGGGGCGCCCCCCCACCCTAGGGTTCCCAACCCTAGGCGCATGGGGTGGGCCAAGGGGGCACACCAGCCCACTATGGGCTGGTTCCCCTCCCCACTTTGGCCCATGGGGCCCTCCGGGATGGGTGGCCCCACCCGGTGGACCCCCGGGACCCTTCCGGTGGTCCCGGTACAATACCGGTGACCCCCGAAACTCTCCCGATGGCCGAAACTGCACTTCCTATATATAATTCTTCACCTCTGGACCATTCCGGAACTCCTCGTGACGTCCAGGATCTCATCCGGGACTCCGAACAACTTTCGGGTTACTGCATATTCATATCTCTACAACCCTAGCGTCACCGAACCTTAAGTGTGTAGACCCTACGGGTTCGGGAGACATGTAGACATGACCGAGACGGCTCTCCAGTCAATAACCAACAGCGGGATCTGGATACCCATGTTGGCTCCCACATGCTCCTCGATGATCTCATCAGATGAACCACGATGTCGAGGATTCAAGCAACCCCGTATACAATTCCCTTTGTCAATCGGTACGTTACTTGCCCGAGATTCGATCGTCGGTATCCCAATACCTCGTTCAATCTCGTTACCGGCAAGTCACTTTACTCGTTCCGTAATGCATGATCCCGTGACCAGACACTTGGTCACTTTGAGCTCATTATGATGATGCATTACCGAGTGGGCCCAGAGATACCTCTCCATCCTACGGAGTGACAAATCCCAGTCTTGATCCGTGTCAACCCAACAGACACTTTCGGAGATACCCGTAGTATACCTTTATAGTCACCCAGTTATGTTGTGACATTTGGTACACCCAGAGCACTCCTACGGTATCCGGGAGTTACACGATCTCATGGTCTAAGGAAAAGATACTTGACATTGGAAAAACTCTAGCAAACGAACTATACGATCTTGTGCTATGTTTAGGATTGGGTCTTGTCCATCACATCATTCTCCTAATGATGTGATCCCGTTATCAATGACATCCCCATGTCCATAGCCAGGAAACCATGACTATCTGTTGATCAATGAGCTAGTCAACTAGAGGCTCACTAGGGACACATTGTGGTCTATGTATTCACACATGTATTATGATTTCCGGATAATACAATTAAAGCATGAATAATAGACAATTATCATGAACAAGGAAATATAATAATCATTTTATTATTGCCTCTAGGGCATATTTCCAACAGTCTCCCACTTGCACTAGAGTCAATCATCTAGTTACATTGTGATGAATCGAACACCCATGGAATTCTGGTGTTGATCATGTTTTTCTCTAGGGAGAGGTTTAGTCAACGGATCTGCTACATTCAGGTCCGTGTGTACTTTACAAATATCTATGTCTCCATTTTGAACACTTTCACGAATGGAGTTGAAGCGATGCTTGATATGCCTGGTCTTCCTGTGAAACCTGGGCTCCTTGGCAAGGGCAATAGCTCCAGTGTTGTCATAGAAGAGAGTCACCGGGCCCGACGCATTGGGTATGACTCCTAGGTCGGTAATGAACTCCTTCACCCAGACTGCTTCGTGTGCTGCCTACGAGGCTGCCATGTAGTCCGCTTCACATGTAGATCCCGCCACAACGCTTTGCTTGCAACTGCACCAGCTTACTGCCCCACCATTCAAAATATACACATATCCGATTTGTGACTTAGAGTCATCCAGATCTGTGTCGAAGCTGGCGTCGACGTAACCCTTTACGACGAGCTCTTCGTCACCTCCATAAACGAGAAACATTTCCTTAGTCCTTTTTAGGTACTTCAGGATATTCTTGACCGCTGTCCAGTGTTCCTTGCCGGGATTACTTTGGTACCTACCTACCAAACTTACGGCAAGGTTTACATCAGGTCTGGTACACAGCATGGCATACATAATAGAACCTATGGCTGAGGCATAGGGGATGACACTCATCTCTTCTATATCTTCTGCCGTGGTCAGACATTGAGCTGAGCTCAATTTCACACCTTGCAACACAGGCAAGAACCCCTTCTTAGACTGATCCATATTGAACTTCTTCAATATCTTATCAAGGTATGTGCTTTGTGAAAGACCTATGAGGCATCTTGATCTATCTCTATAGATCTTGATGCCTAATATATAAGCAGCTTCTCCAAGGTCCTTCATTGAAAAACTCTTATTCAAGTAGGCCTTAATGCTGTCCAAAAGCTCTATATCATTGCCCATCAAAAGTATGTCATCTACATATAATATGAGAAATGCTACAGAGCTCCCACTCACTTTCTTGTAAATGCAGGCTTCTCCATAAGTCTGCATAAACCCAAACGCTTTGATCATCTCATCAAAGCAAATGTTCCAACTCCGAGATGCTTGCACCAGCCCATAAATCGAGCGTTGGAGCTTGCACACCTTGTCAGCATTCTTAGGATCGACAAAACCTTCCGGCTGCATCATATACAGTTCTTCCTTAAGATAACCGTTAAGGAATGCCGTTTTGATGTCCATTTGCCATATCTCATAATCATAGTATGCGGCAATTGCTAACATGATTCGTACGGACTTCGGCTTTGCTACGGGAGAGAATGTCTCGTCGTAGTCAACCCCTTGAACTTGTCGATAACCCTTAGCGACAAGCCTAGCTTTATAGATGGTCACATTACCATCCGCGTCTGTCTTCTTCTTAAAGATCCATTTATTTTCTATGGCTCGCCGATCATCGGGCAAGTCAGTCAAAGTCCATACTTTGTTTTCATACATGGATCCTATCTCGGATTTCATGGCTTCCAGCCATTTGTCGGAATCCGGGCCCGCCATCGCTTCTTCATAGTTCGAAGGTTCACCGTTGTCTAACAACATGATTTCCAAGACAGGGTTGCCGTACCACTCTGGTGCGGAACGTGTCCTTGTGGACCTTCGAAGTTCAGTAGGAGCTTGATCAGAAGTATCTTGATCATCATCATTAACTTCCTCTCTAATTGGTGCAGGCACCACAGGAACATTTTCCTGAGTTGCGCCACTTTCTGGTTCAAGAGGTAATACTTCATCAAGTTCTACTTTCCTCCCACTTACTTCTTTCGAGAGAAACTCCTTCTCTAGAAAGGATCCATTCTTGGCAACAAAGATCTTGCCTTCGGATCTGAGGTAGAAGGTATACCCAATAGTTTCTTTAGGGTATCCTATGAAGACGCATTTTTCCGACTTGGGTTCGAGCTTTTCAGGTTGAAGTTTCTTGACATAAGCATCGCATCCCCAAACTTTTAGAAATGACAGCTTAGGCTTCTTCCCAAACCATAATTCATACGGTGTCGTCTCAACGGATTTCGACGGAGCCCTATTTAAAGTGAATGCGGCAGTCTCTAAAGCATAGCCCCAAAATGACAGCGGTAAACGGTAAGAGACATCATGGATCGCACCATATCCAATAGAGTGCGATTACAACGTTCGGACACACCATTACGCTGAGGTGTTCCAGGCGGCGTGAGTTGTGAAACTATTCCACATTTTCTTAAGTGTGTGCCAAATTCATGACTCAAGTATTCTCCTCCACGATCTGATCGCAAAAACTTGATTTTTCTGTCACGTTGATTCTCAATCTCACTATGAAATTCCTTGAACTTTTCAAAGGTTTCAGACTTGTGTTTCATTAAGTAGACATACCCATATCTACTCAAGTCATCAGTGAGGGTGAGAACATAACGATAGCCACCACGAGCCTCAACACTCATTGGACCGCACACATCAGTATGTATGATTTCCAATAGGTTGGTTGCTCGCTCCATTGTTCCTGAGAACTAAGTCTTGGTCATCTTACCCATGAGGCATGGTTCGCACGTGTCAAATGATTCGTAATCAAGAGACTCTAAAAGTCCATCTGCATGGAGCTTCTTCATGCGTTTGATACCTATGTGACCAAGGCGGCAGTGCCACAAGTATGCGGGACTATCATTATCAACCTTACATCTTTTGGTATTCACACTATGAATATGTGTAGCATTACGCTCGAGATTCATTAAGAATAAACCATTCACCATAGGAGCATGACCATAAAACATATCTCTCATATAAATAGAACAACCATTATTCTCGGATTTAAATGAGTAGCCATCTCGAATTAAACAAGATCCTGATACAATGTTCATGCTCAAACTTGGCACTAAATAACAATTATTGAGGTTCAAAACTAATCCCGTAGGTAAATGTAGAGGCAGCGTGCCGACGGTGATCACATCGACCTTGGAACCATTCCCGACGTGCATCGTCACCTCGTCCTTCGCCAGTCTCCGCTTATTCTGCAGCTCCTGCTTTGAGTTACAAATGTGAGCAGCTGCACGGGTATCAAATACCCAGGAGCTACTACGAGTACTGGTAAGGTACACATCAATTACATGTATATCACATATACCTTTTGTTTTGCCGACCTTCTTGTCCGCTAAGTATTTGGGGCAGTTCCGCTTCCAGTGACCACTTCCCTTGCAATAAAAACACTCAGTCTCGGGCTTGGGTCCATTCTTTGGCTTCTTCCCGGCAGCTTGCTTACCGGGCGCGGCAACTCCCTTGCCGTCCTTCTTCAAGTTCTTCTTACCCTTGCCTTTCTTGAACTTAGTGGTTTTATTCACCATCAACACTTGATGTTCCTTTTTGACTTCTACCTCTGCTGATTTCAGCATTGCAAATACTTCAGGAATGGTCTTTTCCATCCCCTGCATATTGAAGTTCATCACAAAGCTCTTGTAGCTCGGTGGAAGCGACTAAAGGATTCTGTCAATGACCGCGTCATCCGGGAGATTAACTCCCAGCTGAGTTAAGCGGTTATGTAATCCAGACATAGTGAGTATGTGCTCACTGATAGAACTATTTTCCTCCATCTTACAGCTGAAGAACTTGTCGGAGACTTCATATCTCTCGAACCGGGCATGAGCTTGGAAAACCATTTTCAGCTCTTCGAACATCTCATATGCTCCGTGTCGCTCAAAACGCTTTTGGAGCCCCGGTTCTAAGCTGTAAAGCATGCCGCACTGAACGAGGGAGTAATCATCAGCACGTGTCTGCCAAGCGTTCATAACGTCTTGGTTCTGTGGGACGGGTGCGTCACCTAGCGGTGCTTGTAGGACATATTCTTTCTTGGCAGCTATGAGGATGATCCTCAGGTTCCGGACCCAGTCCGTATAATTGCTGCCATCGTCTTTCAGCTTGGTTTTCTCTAGGAACGCGTTGAAGTTGAGGACAACGTTGGCCATTTGATCTGCAAGACATATTGTAAAGATTTTAGACTAAGTTCATGATAATTAAGTTCATCTAATCAAATTATATCATGAACTCCCACTCAGATAGACATCCCTCCAGTCATCTAAGTATAACATGATCCGAGTTAACTAGGCCGTGTCCGATCATCACGTGAGACGGACTAGTCAACGTCGGTGAACATCTTCATGTTGATCGTATCTTCTATACGACTCATGCTCGACCTTTCGGTCTACTGTGTTCCGAGGCCATGTCTGTACATGCTAGGCTCATCAAGTCAACCTAAGTGTTTGCATGTGTAAATCTGTCTTACACCCGTTGTATGTGAACGTTGGAATCTATCACACCCGATCATCACGTGGTGCTTCGAAACAACGAACTGTCGCAATGGTGCACAGTTAGGGGGAACACTTTCTTGAAATTATTATGAGGGATCATCTTATTTACTACCGTCGTTCTAAGTAAACAAGATGCAAAAACATGATAAACATCACATGCAATCAAATAATAATAGTGACATGATATGGCCAATATCACATAGCTCCTTTGATCTCCATCTTGGGGCTCCATGATCATCTTGTCACCGGCATGACACCATGATCTCCATCATCATGATCTCCATCATCGTGTCTCCATGAAGTTGCTCGCCAACTATTACTTCTACTACTATGGCTAACACGTTTAGCTATAAAGTAAAGTAATTTACATGGCGTTTCTCAATGACACACAGGTCATACAAAAAATAAAGACAACTCCTATGGCTCCTGCCAGTTGTCATACTCATCGACATGCAAGTCGTGATTCCTATTACAAGAACATGATCTCATACATCACATATATATCATTCATCATTCATCACAACTTTGGCCATATCACATCACAAAGCACTTGCTGCAAAAACAAGTTAGACGTCCTCTAATTGTTGTTGCAAGTTTTTACGTGGCTGCAATAGGGTTCTAGCAAGAACATTTTCTTACCTACGTAAAAGCCACAACGTGATTTGTCAACTTCTATTTACCCTTCATAAGGACCCTTTTCATCGAATCCGCTCCAACTAAAGTGGGAGAGACAGACACCCGCTAGCCACCTTAAGCAACTAGTGCATGTCAGTCGGTGGAACCAGTCTCACGTAAGTGTACGTGTAAGGTCGGTCCGGGCCGCTTCATCCCACAATACCGCTGAAGCAAAATAAGACTAGTAGCGGCAAGAAAGTTGACAACATCTACGCCCACAACAAATTGTGTTCTACTCGTGCAAGGAGAACTACGCATAGACCTAGCTCATGATGCCACTGTTAGGGAACGTTGCAGAAAACAAAAAATTTCCTACGGTTTCACCAAGATCCATCTATGAGTTCATCTAGCAACGAGTGATCGGATTGCATCTACATACCTTTGTAGATCACGCGCGGAAGCGTTCAAAGAACGGGGATGAGGAAGTCATACTCGACGTGATCCAAATCACCGGAGATCCTAGCGCCGAACGGACGGCACCTCTGTGTTCAACACACGTACGGTCAGCGTGACGTCTCCTCCTTCTTGATCCAGCAAGGGGGAAGGAGAGGTTGATGAAGATCCACCAGCACGACGGTGTGGTGGTGGATGCAGGGCGTCACCGCAGCAGGCCTTCGTCGTTATACTGCGAGAGGGAGAGGTGTAGCAGGGGAGAGGGAGGCGCCAAGACTCAAGGGTGCGGCTGCCCCCTCCCTCCCCCCCTTTATATAGGCCCCCTAGGGGGGGCGGCGGCCCTAGGAGATGGGATCTCCTAGGGGGGGCGGCGGCCAAGGGGTGGAGTGCCCCCCAAGCAAGGTGGGGCGCCCCCCCACCCTAGGGTTCCCAACCCTAGGCGCATGGGGTGGGCCAAGGGGGGCGCACCAGCCCACTATGGGCTGGTTCCCCTCCCCAATTTGGCCCATGGGGCCCTTCGGGATGGGTGGCCCCACCCGGTGGACCCCCGGGACCCTTCTGGTGGTCCCGGTACAATACCGGTGACCCCCGAAACTCTCCCGATGGCCGAAACTGCACTTCCTATATATAATTCTTCACCTCCGTACCATTCCGGAACTCCTCGTGACGTCCAGGATCTCATCCGGGACTCCAAACAACTTTCGGGTTACTGCATATTCATATCTCTACAACCCTGGCGTCACCGAACCTTAAGTGTGTAGACCCTACGGGTTCGGGAGACATGTAGACATGACCGAGACGGCTCTCCGGTCAATAACCAACAGCGAGATTTGGATACCCATGTTGGCTCCCACATGCTCCTCGATGATCTCATCGGATGAACCACGATGTCGAGGATTCAAGCAACCTCGTATACAATTCCCTTTGTCAATCGGTACGTTACTTGCCCGAGATTCGATCGTCGGTATCCCAATACCTCGTTCAATCTCGTTACCAGCAAGTCACTTTACTCGTTCTGTAATGCATGATCCCATGACCAGACACTTGGTCACTTTGAGCTCATTATGATGATGCATTACCGAGTGGGCCCAGAGATACCTCTCCGTCATACGGAGTGACAAATCCCAGTCTTGATCCGTGTCAACCCAATAGACACTTTCGGAGATACCCGTAGTATACCTTTATAGTCACCCAGTTACGTTGTGACGTTTGGTACACCTAGAGCACTCCTACGGTATCCGGGAGTTACACGATCTCATGGTCTAAGGAAAAGATACTTGACATTGGAAAAACTCTAGCAAACGAACTGTACGATCTTGTGCTATGTTTAGGATTGGGTCTTGTCCATCACATCATTCTTCTAATGATGTGATCCCATTATCAATGACATCCCCATGTCCATAGCCAGGAAACCATGACTATCTGTTGATCAACGAGCTAGTCAACTAGAGGCTCACTAGGGACACATTGTGGTCTATGTATTCACACATGTATTACGATTTCCGGATAATACAATTAAAGCATGAATAATAGACAATTATCATGAATAAGGAAATATAATAATCATTTTATTATTGCCTCTAGGGCATATTTCCAACACCAGGCGCCACAGCCCCCTTGGCCCATGCGCCATAGGGGAAAATCCTATTCCAAAATAAGGAAAGGGGGGACTTGGAGACAAAGTCCCCTCTTGGCCGTCGGCCCTAGGGCTTGGAGGGCAAGCCTCCCAGCCCCCCACCCATATAAAGGGGGAGGCACAAGGAGCAGCAGCCATCAAAAACCCCTAGGCGCCTCCCCCTGCTACTCCTCCCTCCTCCTCCACAACCGCTTGGTGAAGCCCTGCAGGAGTTTCGCCATAACTCCACCACCACGCCGTCGTGCTTCCGGCCTAGAACCCTTCTACTTCTCCCTCTTGCTTGCTGGATTACGAAGAAGGAGATGTCATCGAGACGTACGTGTGCATATCTCGGAGGTGCCGTTCGTGCGGTGCTTGATTGCATCGGATCGCGAAGAAAGTACGACTACATGAACCACATTCGTTAGAATGTTTCTGCTCTCGTCTACAAGGGTGTGTACGCTTTCTACCATTCGTTGCTAGCATCTAGTAGATTAGATCTTGGGTGAATTCGTTCTCTCATAGGATTTTTTTTGTTTTCCGTGCAACGATTCCCTACAGCCATCGCAACATCTTGTAGTGGGTGGCTTGCACGATCAGGCATCCAAAGGCTCCCCCATCAAGGACAACATCTTGGTGTCCTCCGTATCGGCAGCGATCTTCACCTTCTTTTCTTTAGCAGCCATCTTCACCTCGAGCATGTCCTTCTCCTCTTCGAGCGCCAGCTTATTCTCGACCGCCTCCATCAACAATTTGAACCTCTCCACCTTTTTCTCCTCCTTGACGTCAGGCCGCTTGACGTATGATTTTTCCTTCTTCGCCAAGATGTCCTCGATCTTCTCTGCCAACTTGGAAATCGCACCTTCTTGCTACACCCTCTCCTCCTCCCACTTCTTTCCCGGGAGCCCTCTTCTAATCTTCTTCAATGGTTCTTTTGTTGGGTCGGTTGGGTCCCCGGTTTGTTCTTGGTGGCTTGGGCAACGATCTTGACTATGAATAGGTTCCACTTCGGTTGCCCATTCAACTTCAACCAACAATGCATGACGGTGAAGTTTTTATTCTCCAATTTCTTGAACACCGTACACACACGAGATGGCTACAAATAAAACATCGTTTAGACATATCCAGCTAGTGACCAACAATACTTTGCATATCCGGCTACAAAACTATGTATATACGGCCAGTGATGAACAAAGTATGCATATCTGGGTGGTGATCAACAATACTTTGCATAGCCGGCTACAAAACTATGCATGTCCGGCTAGAATACTATGCATATCCGACTAGTGATCAACAAGAGTATGCATATCCGTCCAAATGAACTTACTTGCCCGTGCGTGCACCATCGATGGTTGAGGGACTTTGATTCACGGTTGCGGATGACCATGTCGGAGTAGGGCGAAAAATTATTGTGTTCCATATGTGAATGCTGTTCCAAAAGGTTGTGCCCTTTTGCTCCGTGCCATGGATCGGATCGAGACTAGTGTCCAACCATGCATCGCACAACAGCTCGTTTTCCCGCACGTTGAAGCTTTCTTCTCTACCCCTATTCTTCGGATCACCGACAAGATCATCTAGATCACCCTCCTTGTCGTTGTATTCCTCCTCCTGCTGCTGCTTCGGTTCGACGGCCCAATCCGGTTGTAGTGTGCCCATCTAGGTGTTGGCTCGCAGCGTGCCCCTCTAGGTGTTGGCCTGTTGCGTGCCCGTCAGGGTGTAGTTGTCGGACTAGCTGGTATCCGAGTCTTCCACCTGCCCGTCCTCATAGGCAGTTCCTCCTCCGCCTCCATCGTGAATGATCTCCATCATCTCCCGGTCACCGTCGTAGGCCGGCTCCCCCACTTTAGTTGTAATGTATTAGTTGATAAGCATGCATGTCATGCCATCATATCTCTCTTTTTCTGAAACATGGAACTGAGGATAATACAAAACCTTCGTTTAGAAGGCTTACACCAGGGAATTGTAATGAACCTAAAATGCCCTTATGAGGAACCATGAGTTATTGATGGAAGCTCAATCCATGTGATGAACCCAAAATAACTTTGACTATTACTTTGGAAATTCATATTAACTCGGAGAAATGCATATATCAAAATGTTCAGAAAACATCACATACATGGCATGCCATTTTTATTCATGAAAAAAAGCATGGTTTATACCTTTGTAGGTTTAATAACATTAATAAAATGAATCACCTCGGGTAGTTTAAACAGTAGTTTTGTCCTAAATGCAAATGACATGCACATAAAGGTAATATTTTTCTTAACATTTTGATATCTTAGTTGCATTTTTCCGAGTTCATATGAATTTGTTAGGAAATTTCTAAGTAATGATCAAAGGATCAAAGGGCAGTCGGGCAACCTCAGAGACAGATCTAAGGGCAAAACTAACAGAGCCGAAAAGTAAGTGCAATATCCACGGCTAGCGCAACTAAGGGCAAAAGTTCAATTGTCCCAAAATATATCCACTACCTTACATTGGTTTTCCCGGGGTAAGAAGGTCTTCGTACTGTTGGCATGCGACTAAGCTAAGCTTTCGAATTTGCAACGTAGCACCTTGCGCTTCAGCTACCTTCATCGCGCGGTTAATCTAATATGGCTCGCCGTAAGTAAACAACTTTTATGATGTACTATTTCCATCCTGATTTACTAGTCTCATTTATATTTTCGGTCTGGTCATGATTTTAACTAATAGAATATAAGTTATACATAACAGAAATAATATACTTTGAAAACAACAATCAAATACGAATCTAATAATATATTTTTTATGACATACATTAATATTTTGCTAATCAAATATGTGATCAAAGTTTAACCCAAAATACGATAAGACTAACAAATCCAAACAGAGATAGTACCAAACAACAACACGTAATGCACTTTCGCAAAAGGACAACCTTCAGAAGACACGATGGCGCACATCATTCTCATGACCAAACATACCAGTAATTTTTGCCCCAGAAAAAAGGCACAGCGCCATAGTTTAATGCACACTATGATCAGGTTAATTACTATTTTTTGAACTTCTCAAGTTAATTACTTAGGAACCTTGTTTACCGATCACTAGGCTGGCTTCGACCCTTTTTTGCTCCTTTTTCCACCTTGTCCACTGAACGCGTCAGCAACCAGCAAGCATGTTAGTGGAGGATATGGTCCCGTCCCGGCAACTTGAACTAAAACGATCCAGATCAGATCGTCGGTACGGAACACAGGATGTGGCAGTCCACAACACACGGCCTGCGCGTTCCCTCGCCGAAGAAATGATTTTCTCTTCCGTCGATCTCGCTACTTTCGTTTGGCCTCTTTTCCCACATCCTGAAGATCCTACAGGCTTTGATCGCTCAGTACTGAATGACACGGTGCTACTATCACACTATCACAGTACTGAATGACCTTTGATTTTGGTCATATGGGGTATACCGAGCGAGAAATGACAGTCGACTCCTAGATTACAAGCATATTTATCCATATTATGAGTTTCAAATTAAAATGTCTACGTTCAAAAATAAAGGTGCAAGAAAGAAAGTTGTTTGATCGTTGGATATCTCCTTACAATAGCCCCATGGCGACCACCCGTACTCTGATGGATGTCATTTATCACTCTCTGACAGTCCAATGCAACATGAAGATAGACCGCGGTCTTCTGCTAGGGCGAGGGCTTCTCGCACTGCAAAAGTCTCCAAAAGTGTAGGATCATTCACATGAAATACAACCGCCGACGAGCCCATATAAACGCCTTCCTGGTTCCTACAATTACTGCCGATGCCCCACGTTGGTCATCTCTAGCAACTGCACTATCAGCATTAAACTTGCATATTCCAGACGGAGGAGGGAGCCAAGGCTCCCTGTCATCAACTGGATTTGCTGCTACGGTACTTGGTTGTTGCGTTGGTGCTTCAGCTACCAACAAATTATGCACACAATCATTGATAAAAGAATCTGTTTGCCATGGTCCCTGGAAGATTGCCTCGTATACAACTTTCAGATGCACGTACCATATTGACCAGAGCGTCACAAACCAGCCTCGTGAGAAGCTCCTGGCTTAGTTCATCATGCAGTTCGAACAACCAATTCTTCACCCTCGGTTCTTGGTTCTTGGACATTTTCTCCCTTAGAACCTCATCTGATAGGGCCCAAATGCACCTTGCCATAGTGCAACTAAGGAGAGCATGTCTCCATGAGTCCTCCACTCCACAGAGCGGGCATGCGTCGGCCGTAGACATTTTCCTATACTTCAAAACATCCATGATTAGTAGCGAGTGTTTTGCCAATCTCTCGGTGATAAAAGGAGTGTTGGGAATAGTACAGGGACAAGAGAGTGCTACCTGCATAAATTATACCATACTGGCTCTAATTCCCAAGGTCACGAATCCTTCTCTCTTATCTCAGTTTCGTCCGATAAGCCTGTGCAATGTGTTTTGTAAAATTTCATCAAAGATCATTACAAATCATTTGAAGTTTATCTTACCTGATATTATCTCCGAAGAGAAGTCAGCCTTTATTCCGGGGAGATTAATTACTGACAATATCGTATCAGCGTATGCGTGTTCGCATTTCATGAAGAGAAACAACTCCAAGAAAAATGGTTATTCAGCTCTAAAATTGGACATGATGAAAGCCTATGACCGAGTGGAATGGAGTTATCTAAGGGCTATGATGGATAAGTTGGGTTTTGCTAGACCATGGATCTTACAGTTATGCATATGGTGAGGTCAGTCTCCTTTTATGTTCTTTTTAATGGAACTAAGAGGAGGAATTTCGCCCTAGTCGGGGCATTCGGCGGGCAGATCCTACCTCTCCATATATTCTCTTGATCGCAGTTGCGGGCCTTTCGTGCCTCTTAAAATCCAGTCATTCCACCTAAGTGGAATTAAGGTGGCCGCATAGACTCCGCCGATGAACATCTTTTATTCGTGGGTGGTAGTATGATGTTTTTCAGGGCAAGCATTAATGGAGTGGAAGAAGTGTCAAACCTACTGGAATCGTATTGCAGGGCATCAGGTCAGAGGATAAACAGGAATACATCAACTATATTTTTTAGAAAGGGATGTCTTCAAATTGTTCGGGATGCAGTTAAGTGGCATTTGCAGGTACCAAATGAATCGCTGAAGGATAGGTACTTGGGTACCCCAACTGATGTGGGACACTCCAAGAGAGGTACATTCAAATATTTGAGTGATCGCATTTGGGAGAAGGTTAAAGGATGGATGGGTAAGTTGTTATCTTCAGGAGGTAAAGATGTTCTAATTAAATTGGTTGCTCAAGCAATCACAGTATATTCGATGGCTTGCTTCATACTACCTAGAGGACTTTGTGAACACTTAAATTTGATCATAAGAAAGTGTTGGTGGGGATGTAAAGAAGGTCATAGAAAACTAGCATGCGTCTCATGGGAAGTCATCACAAGACCCAAATATTTGGGGGGGTTCGCGTTTCAAAAAAAATATTTGGGGGGTTTAGGATTGTGAGACTTGGAACTGTTTAACCTAGCCCTATTCAGGATCCATCCTCCCTGAGTGCAAGAATTTTAAAATTAGTTTACCTACCTGATGGAACTATTTTAATAGCAGAGCTAGGCACTCGACCCTTGCAGGCCTAGCTTGTGATTCTGGAAGGGAGGGATATTCTCAAGCAGGGCATTATTCGGAGGATATGGAACAAACATGATACTTTTTCGAATGTTGGTAGTTGATCTACCAAATTTATTGATCAGGAGAAAGAAGATTGGTCCAGTTTATGAGGGAAACCGGACCCAAAAACCATACAAACGGCGCCTTTCAGCAAACAAACACACACACCCTCACGAGCCACGGGTCCCTCTGACCGGATCCACCTCCAGAAAACGATGCCCCCAAGAGAGAACGCGACGCCAAATAGCGCCGCCATCGTCCAATCTAAACTAGATCAAGGGTTTCCCCCGAAGCACGTCGGGAAAGGCAAGATGAGAGCAGCTACATCGATGCCTTCAACGAGGGAGCGACGCCAGAAAGCGCCGCCATCAACGACTCCGGCCGCAACCGGAGTACGACTTTCGCCGGCAGTCTCACCTGCATAGCCCGAACCCAGGATCCGATCAGCCTACACACCAAACCACTATCCCTGCCTCCACGGCCGATCGCACCTCCCCGATAAGCTCGACGTGCTTCCAACCTTGCATCTGCATCCCCCACTGGACGCAGGATGCAACCCCTAGCAGCGCCATTCATCTCCCATCGAAAGGATGCAACCAAGCACAACGCCATTCGTCTCCCCGAGGATGCAACGCCTGCCGGCCATTCCTCTCTCGACGAAGGATGCAACAGCTATAGCGAGGCCATTCCTCTCCCTCCAGCCACCACCATCTCATCCTCCCACCCGAAGCAGCGTCGAGCTTGCCGAACCACCAATAGAAGGATGCAACACCGGGGTGCCATTCATCTCCCGCATCTTCTCCCGCGCCCACGCCTTGGCAACACCGCGCCCTCACCCGTGCAAGCCCAGATCCGGACCACACGCCCACGGCGGTGCCCGGCCGGCAGCACCGCGAGGCAGCGGCGCAACAGATCCGCGCCGGCCACCACCCATGTGCCCGGCCGGCAGCACCGCAACGCCCGGGAGCGAGGCCGTCGAGACGCGGCCTGGCAAGGCCCAGATCTGGCCCGGCCACCGCGAATCACAAGGACCTCCACGCACCGGCGGCGACTCGCCTGCAAACCACCGCGCCGCCCCCGCACTCCTCACCACACCGACCCCCGCCTGTAGCGCGCCGACGCCCGCCGCTTCAAACCGCCGCCGGGCCGAGCGAAACCACCCGCGCTCATGACGCGCCAGAGAGAGCTGAAGCCCCGCCGCCGCCTTCCTCAGGGCCGGCCCGAGCTTTGCCGGGAGGCACCCTCCGACAGCGGCGAGACTAGGAGAAGGAGGGGATGGGTGTCGCGGCGGCTAGGGTTTTCCCCCGAGCCGCCAGGGAGGTGACGCGGGGGTCGGGGGGAGAGACTCTCCAAGATGTGTAAGTTAACTTACATTTGTTTTAACAAACAGGATACTAAATGTATCATCAGACAATTGGATCCCAAAAGAGTCCTCTTTGCGGCCAATCCTTTCTCTAGTTTAGAATCCAACGGAGAAGGTGTTGGAGTTGATTGTACCAACCACACCCGCTTAAGATGGAGATTTAGTTCGCAACATCTTCATGTGGATCGACGCTAATGAGATCCTCAAGATCCCAATATGCACATAAAATATCAGTGACTTTTGGGCATGACACCCTGATAAAAAGGCAGTTTTTTTTGTTAATACTGCTTATAAATTCATAATTAAGACGAAAATCTAAAGAGGTCACCTCTGTCACCCCTGAATAGGACACTGCTCCTAGTAACCATAAGGAGGCCTAGGAGGATACCGGCCCATGAAGAGAGCTTGACAACCTGCCAATAGAGGGACCTCCTATTTCATGCTCCTTGCATCAAATAGAAGGGCTGCCACACAAGGAACATCATTATGGGCGCCTAAGGACGTTGTAGCGAGAGTAGAGCGAGCAAGCGTGTAGTGGGCGATTATTGTAGCGACCCATGTTACTACAACTACCGAACGCACTAAAGTGACCAAGGTTACTGTAGTAATTTTGAGAATTTGAAATTGTTTCCAAATGCGAATAAAATTTAGAAGTTTGGACAATTTTTGAAATTTTTAATTTTTCATATAATAATTATCAAAAATTCCTCAGCATTCTATATTTTGTGAACAAAATTCTAAAACAGAAACATTCTTTGAACTTTTGAACAATAAACACGAATATTTTTTATGTTTCCAAAGAGTTTTTGAGAACCTCAAAAACTTTTTCAAATTATGATTTTTTTAAATGGAACATTTTCTGAAACTCCGAACAAAAAATTGAAAGACAAACATGTTTTGAAAATTCCCAATATTTTTTTGAAATTCCAAATATTTTTTAAATGGATTTTTTTGAACAAAAGAAAAAATCAAAGGAAAATGACAAAAGAAACATTAGAAAAAACTAAAATCTAGTAAAAACTGGACTGGAACCTTTGGGAAGGTGCCCACAGTTTAAATGGGCGACCCCTATTAGGCTCTTCTAGGCTGGTTTTGGTAGTGTATGTCAAATAGCGGACACTCGCCCCCATCCCCACCCCCGACCTTGGGCTCGACCCATTTATTGATTTATTTTTCTTATTCTGTCCGGCACACCCACACTCAGATCGCTAACCGACCAACCATGTAACAAGGCAAGCAGTATCTGGTTTCCTGGTTTTTTGGAACGTCCCACTTTCGGTCCATGTTTAGGCCTGAGGGAGCCACACGTGAGGGGGAGTGTTGACGTATAATGTGCTGCCTAGTCTCTTCCATCAGATCGGTCTTTTAGTTGCATTGGCTAGAGCATGCACTTCTACAATTCCTGTATCCAATTTATTCTTTTTTATCTACTGGTTTCTTTGGTTTTTTTAGAATAGGTTTTGTTTGGCTTTTTTTGTTTATTTTAAGTCGCATACTTTTTAAAATTCGTGAACCTTTCCCAAATTCGTTAACTTTTAAAATTCACAAATATTATTTTCAAATTCGTGAACTGTTTCCTATTTGGTGAACTTTTTTTTCTCAAATTTGCGAACCTTTTCTCCAAATTCCAAACTTTTTCTGGAATTTGTGAAGAATTTTCAAATTCTCAAACTTTCTTGCCTAATTCATGATTTTTTTTAAATGATAAATTTTCTCAAACTAAGGAACTTGTTTCTAAATTTTGCATATTTTTGAAATTCATGAACATTTTTTTCAAACTGTGAACTTTTCAAATTTGCAAACAGTTTTCCAAATTTGCAAACACTATCTAAAACTTGTAAAAATTTATCGATTTTACGAATTTTGCAACTTATTGTGATTTTTTTTGAAAAGTTAAGGGTCAAGGTTCCTTCTTATGGTTGTGGTCAATGGTCAAGGTCAACAAGGGAGCAAGCGACCAGGGATCGAGTATTCGAGCAAGCCAGCGAAGCATGCGTGCGCGAGATTGGGCCGCGGCCCGCTGGACTAGGCGCGAGCACCATACTCTTGCCAGCGCCGAAGGCACTGATTTGGTGGACTCCAAATTGGCAGGACCTCCTATGCGCCGCTCTTTGCGTCCGATTCGCACGCGCCGCACAGGTACAGCCCCCCGAATGGGCCGGCCCATCGTCACGACGAAACAGCAAAATGATCACTTAAAATTATAACGCGGAGCGGGGGATCGATCCCTGCATCTGGAGCTAGTATACTCTTGTAACTAACCAAGCGAGCTAACTACCTCCTTCGGTCATATGTAACGCGGGTACTTTAAAAGATCATCTACTACATATCTAACACCCCCACCTAGAAACCTTAAACATTGGATATGTTCAAAAAATTTAAAAATTCAAAAATTGTTCGTGTTTGCTGAATGCTAGAAGAACAACTAAAAAACTTGAACAAAGTTTTGATAAAATGAACACTTTTTAAAATCCCAAACATTTTTTGAATTTAGAGAACAAAATTTTGTACGCGAACGTTATGTTTGAGAGAAAAAGTTAAGTTCGTATGAAATATGTGAACATTCTTTAAAACTCCCGAACAAAATTTGAAATATGTGAACAAATTTTGAAATGGGAACATTTTACAAAACTCACGAACAAAAATTTCAAACACGAACATTTTTTGAAAAAATTCAAACAAAATTTGATAAGGAACATTTACTGAAACTCACGAAAAAATATTGAAAAAATGAACATTTTTCTTAATTTGCGAACAAATTTTGCAAAGTTGTGAAATTGTGAAAAAAACATAAAAAAGAAAAAGAAACTAAAAAAAGAAAAGAGAAACAAAATTTGAAGATGAGTGTCGGAGTAAATAGCAATGGGTAGCCTAGTCGGCTTCCCCTGGCCCTTCTGAAAAAATTACAAGCCCGTCCGGCTCTCAAGAATCCAAGACATGGAGCCGCCTTCCCCTTGCTGGCTGCCACCCAGGCCGGCTTTCGGAAGGCGGTCCGACTTTAGCCCTCATGAAGAAAGCCATGGGAGGGCCGACTTCGAGAAGCCGGCCGTGAGGAGGCCGACTCCAAGAAGCCGGCTCCCACAAAACGGTCGAGACCGTACCCTCAAAGTTTGCACCTACCTAACGGCGGTGCGATGGGGCGTGGCTACAGTGAGGCCAGCCACCCCCAAATCCCGGAGCACGCCTGGCACAGTGCGCCGTACGGGTGGCCTTGACCCGTCCGGCGCAACACTGTTGCCACGTTGCCCCTGATGTCATCCACGGCGGGCTATCAGTACGGCCCCCGGGCGGTGGGCCCGTTCGGGCAGAGAGACACCCGAAGGCGGCCATGCCTCTCCTAGTCGGCCCAAGACGGAGCCGGCTCCCCGCAGCCGGCTTGCTGCCTCCCTCGAAGGAGACGCTCCATTAAGGAGACAAGACACAGTGAGGCTACAGCGATCGCCCGCCGGGCGGCGGCACTATAGCCACGCCTACCACGACGAAGCCCACGTCACCAAGATGGAGCAACAGTAACCCGCCGCCAACCAGGTCCTGGACAGTGGGGCCTGCCTGTCGACCAAGGGGCCGGCAGCCGGCGGGACCCACCAGTCGGCGGGCCCCAGCAGCCGGCGCAGAAGCCGGCGAACGCAGTCACAGACGGCTGGGCCCCGCGCCCAGTCGGATTACCATTGTACCCCCGAGGGGTAGGCCTATATAAACCCCCCGGGGCACCCATGCATCGGGTTCGACCCTCAGCTAGTTTTAGACACCACACGAGGAGAAGAAGCAAGCTAGCCGTGCCCTTCTTCCTCCTCCCACCGAACAGCTCAAGGAGCATTGTGTAGCTACTTGTCCATCTAGTGATCATACGGAGACCCCGCAGAGCAGCAGTAGGGGTGTTATCTCCACGGAGAGCCCCGAAGCTGGGTAAGATTCGCCGGCGTGCATGCCTTCGCCTCATCCCGTTTCCAGGCACCGGCGACGTCTTACTGGCTCCCACAATGATAAGCCACCCGTTGGCATATGTCGCACCTACCACCCGACATTTGGCGCCCACCGTGGGGCCAGGTGCACCGTCGTCCAGAGACCTGTTCCGGACGGGAACCCTCTTCCTCCCCCGCGAGCGTAGCCAGCCCGGCACGCCCGATGGCGCTTGCCACGACGCGCTGCAAGGCGTCACCAACGCCTGCGCAGCGAGCAGCCTCGCTGATCTCCTCGACAAGACCCTCATCTCCGACGAGCTCGCCTCCGATGCGGGCACCGACCACCTCACTAACCTCCTCGGCCAGCTCCATGTCTCCAGCGAGCCTGCTGTGGATCTAGAGTCGGTTGGCTCCACCGATCCGATGCCTGTCGACTCCGACACGGCCTCGTTCGACACCTTCCCCACCAACGTCGCGATCTACAACGACCCGCTTCCCCGAGCCGGTGGCTGCGACGCTGTCACCACCAAGGTGATGGTCATCGGCCACGACGGCGCTGCTGACGAGAGCGCCCACGACGCCCCGCACGCGGCGGCCCACGACTTGTCCACCCCCCTCCCGACTGATGCCGACGACGAAGCACTAGAGGCGCGCCGCCTCGCCCTCCTCGCAGAGGGCCGGAGGCTGGCTTCCGTAAGACGCCTCACTGAGGCCTACCAGCGCGAAGCTGACCACGCCGCCTTCGGCACGCCGGCCCCGGGCGGGCCAAGCCGGGCCGGCATTGTCAAGCAACGCGGCGCCGTCATCGCCGACACGCTGGGAGTCGACCGCCCAGTCTACGCCACTCCACTCGAGAACCTGCGCGCCGCCTAGGCGGCCGTAGACGAGCTGGACGGACTGGGGGCCGGAGAACTTCCCCACTTGGCCCGACGCATCCAGCAGCTGATCGATGCAGCCGTGCAGCAGCACGAAGCCGACGTCCGCGCGAAAAGCCCTCCCCCGCGCCGAGATCACGGCGCGACGTCCCGGATGCCGACTGCGGGCAGAGACCGCGCGCGACACGAGAAAGAGCCGGCTGCCAGCCGAAGCCAAACCCGAATCTCCATCGAGCGAGAAGCAGACGGCCATCCCCGAGCCATGGAATGGCGGGGCAACCCACCTCCGCCTCGACCCCGTGGAGAGAGATATCCCACCCCGCCGCCAGTGGTGCACCCGACTCTCAGCGGCCGACTAGGTCGCCGCGAAGGAGTCGGCGAGAACGACGCCCGCCATCGGATCGACCGCCTAGCGCGATCCCTGGCGCTGGAAGAAGAAGACGATGTCGGTCCGCCTTGCTTCGGCCCCCGCATCCGCGACGAGCCCTTCCCCAAAGGGTTCTCGCTCCCAAGAGACACGCCCAAGTACAACGGCTCCGTGAAGCCGGAAGATTGGTTGATCGACTACTCCACGGCGGTTAGCATAGCCAATGGCAACCGGCGCGTTGCCGTGAAGTACGTGCCCCTCATGCTGCAAGGCACGGCGCGGACCTGGCTCAACAGCCTCAAGCCGCGCAGCATCAACAGCTGGCTAGATTTCACTGAAGTTTTCATCCGCAACTTCACCAGCACCTACAAGCGGGCTCCCAAGCCCAGACAGCTCTCCTTGTGCGTACAAGGCCCCGCCGAGTCCACTCGCGACTACCTCACGCGTTGGGCCGAGCTCCGCAACTCTTGCGAAGGGGTGCACAAGGTGCAGGCCATAGAATACTTCACAGCCGGATGCCGAGAAGGCACCCTCCTCAAACACAAGCTCCTCTGCGATGAGCCGACTACCCTCGACGAGCTTCTGGACATAGCGGACAAGTACGCCACCGCCGACTCCTCGATGAAGACCGAGCTTCGGGTAGACGCGTCCGGAAAAGTACTCAACCCGGCGCCCAAGACGACGGCTGGGGATTCCGGCCGACGCCCACACTCGAACGACCACAAGCGCAAGGGCCCCGCGCCGCCTCCCGCCAGTCGGCAGGTGGCCACAGTTGAAGACGTGCCGCCTGAAGGGCGACCCGCGCCCAAGAAGCCCAAGGGCGGCAGGCCGGCTTGGCAGCCGGCCTTCTCCTACGAGCAAACTCTCGACGCCCCGTGCAAGTTCCACAGCGGCGCGAAGCCGTCCAACCACACAACCCGGAAGTGCCATTGGCTCACCCGAATATCCAAAGGCGAGGGGCTCACGCCGCCTCCGCCTGCCGGCCCGCCGTCTCCGGCTCCGCTGCCTCCGGCCGCTCGGCCCGCAGTCGGAGCTGTGCACGACGAATTCCCCGACGAGCAAGCAACCTACATTGTCTTTACAAGCCAGCCCGAAGACCGGCGCAGCAAACGCCGAGAGCACCAGGAAGTCAGCGTGGTCGCTGCCAACCCCGCCAGACACATGCATTGGTCAGAAAAGCCCATCAGCTGGAGCCGGGCCGACCATCCAGAGGTGATGCCGTCTCCCGGTTCTTATGCGTTGGTCCTGGAAGCCACCCTTGCAACGGACAGACGCGCCGCCCGCTTCTCCCGCGTGCTGATAGATGGCGGGAGCAGCATCAACATCCTGTACCGTGACACCCTGGAGAAGCTAAATGTCAAGACGAAGCAGCTCATGCCTACTCGGACAGTGTTCCATGGCATTGTACCCGGCCTGTCCTGCGCCCCCATTGGCAAGATCAAGATTGATGTCCTCTTTGGGGACAAGGAGCATTTCCGCCGGGAAGCAATATGGTTTGAAGTGGTGGACCTGGAGAGCCCTTACCATGCATTGCTTGGCCGACCTGCCTTGGCCAAATTCATGGCAGTTCCCCACTATGCATACCTCAAGATGAAGATACCAAGCACCAAAGGCGTCATCACCGTAGCCGGCGATTACAAGAAGTCCTGTGAGTGCGCGGCAGCCAGCAGCCGGCTGGCCGAGTCCCTTGTGATTGCCGAAGAAAAGAAGATGATGGACCGAGTCGTGGCCATAGCCGGCAAGCAGTCGGCCGTGTCCCCCGACCCCAAGGAGCATGATGCTCAAGGATCTTTCCAGCCGGCCAAGGAGACAAAGAAGATACCTCTTGACCCCGAGCACCCAGAGAGGTTTGCCGTCATCGGGGCAAACCTGAACAGCAAATAGGAAGGCGAGCTCGCCGATTTCCTCCATGAGAATCGGGACATCTTTGCATGGTCCCCCAAGGACATGTCGGGTGTTCCGAGGAAATTCGCCGAGCACAAACTACACGTCCGAGAAGACGCAAAGCCAGTCAAACAACCCCTTCGCCGACTGTCGGAGGAGAAACGCAGGATTGTAGGGGAGGAGATAGCCCGGCTTCTGGCAGTCAGCTTCATTATGGAAGTTTTCTTTCCAGAGTGGCTCGCCAACCCGGTCCTCGTGCTAAAGAAGAACAACAAGTGGCGCATGTGTATAGACTACACAAGCCTCAACAAGGCCTGCCCCAAAGATCCCTTTGCCCTGCCAACGATTGACCAAGTGATAGACTCCACAGCCGGATGCGAGCTGTTGAGCTTCTTGGATGCTTACTCAGGATATCACCAGATAAAGCTGGATCCGGACGACCGCCTGAAGACCGCCTTCATCACGCCATTTGGAGCCTTCTGCTACCTGACTATGACATTCGGCTTAAGAAATGCCGGTGCCACTTTTCAGCGTTGCATGCAGAAGTGCCTCCTCAAGCAACTCGGCAGAAACGCTCACGTCTACGTGGACGACATTGTGGTGAAGACGGAGAAGCGCGGCACCTTGCTGGGAGACCTCAAGGAAACGTTTGAGAACCTACGCCGGTTCCAAATCAAGCTCAACCCCAAGAAATGCGTATTCGGAGTGCCAGCCGGCCAGCTCCTAGGCTTCCTGGTCTCCGAACGCGACATCAAATGCAACCCGGTGAAGATCAAGGCCATCGAGAGAATGGCGATCCCCACCAAGCTTCGAGACATCCAAAAGTTCACCGGATGCTTGGCCTCCTTGAACCGCTTCATCAGCCGGCTCGGAGAGAAAGCTCTCCCCCTCTACCGCCTCATGAAGAAGAGCACTCACTTCGAGTGGAACGACCAGGCCGACCAAGCTTTTCGCGAGCTGAAGAAGATGCTGGCCACGCTGCCCTTCCTGGTGGCGCCGACTGAGAAAGAGCCCATGCTCCTTTACATTGCTGCAACCAGCCGGGTGGTCAGCACCGTCATCGTAGTCCAACGCCCAGAAGAAGGCCGAGCCCAGCCCGTCCAGAGGCCGGTGTATTATTTGAGCAAGGTGTTGTCCGCTTCAAAGCAGAACTACCCGCACTACCAGAAGATGTGTTACGGCGTGTACTTCACCGCCAAGAAGCTGAAGCCCTACTTTCAAGAGCATCCCGTCACGGTCGTATGCACCGCCCCGTTGGCCGAGATCAAAGGCAGCCGGGACGCATCCGGCCGGGTGGCGAAATGGGCCATCGAGATGGCCCCTTACACAATCTTCTACCAGCCCCGCACCGCCATCAAGTCCCAAGCACTGGCCGACTTCCTCGTCGACTGGGCCGAGACCCAGTACCTGCCGCCGGCTCCCGACTCCACCCATTGGCGCATGCACTTTGACGGGTCCAAGATGCGCACCGGCTTGGGAGCCGGCGTCGTCCTTACCTCTCCCAAAGGCGACAAGCTCAGATACACGCTACAGATCCACTTTGCCGCCTCCAACAACGTGGCTGAGTACGAGGCGCTCATACACGGGCTCCGGCTTGCCAAAGAACTCGGCATTCGCCGGATCCTATGTTATGGCGACTCGGACCTGGTGGTTCAGCAATCATCCGGCGACTGGGATGCCAAGGACGCAAATATGGCAAGCTACCGCTTCCTGGTCCAACAACTCAGCGAATACTTTGAAGGATGCGAGTTCCTCCACGTACCGCGAGCCGACAACGAGCCAGCCGACGCCCTGGCTCGAATAGGCTCTACTCGGCAAGCAATACCAACCGGCGTCGCTCTACAACGCCTCCTCAAGCCATCTATCAAGCCGTCTCCAGATTCCGATTCCATCTTCGTGCCGCCTGACCCCGACGCGGCCGGGTCCGGCTCGAAGAACCAAGCAGGTGACCCCGAGACTTCCGCAGCCGGCCCGGGGACTTCGGCAACCGGCTCGGGGATTGCCACACCCGGCTCGAGGACTGCGGTAGCCGGCCCGGGGACTGCACCAGCACAACAGCCGGCGGCCGACTCCAGCATTTCACCACCCAGCCCGCCCACCCTGGTGGCAGTAGCCACATTGGCAGTAGGAGAAGTCACGTCTCCGTCATGGGCTCAGTCCATCCTCAACTTCCTAGTAAACCAAGATCTGTCGGCTGACGAAACAGAGGCAAGACAAGTCCAACGTCGAGCCGGAGCATACACAATCGTCAACAGAGAACTAGTCAAGCGCAGTGTCACTGGAGTCCTCCAACGGTGCGTCGAGCAAGAGAAGGGCATTGCAATCCTCAGAGACATTCACCAAGGAGAATGCGGCCACCATGCGGCCTCAAGATCACTCGTCGCCAAAGCCTTCCGCCATGGTTTCTTTTGGCCGACTGCTTTGGATGACGCCAAGGAATTAGTTAAATATTGCAAAGGGTGCCAACTCTTCAGCTCCAAGCAACACATGCCGGCTTCGGCACTCAAGACCATTCCCGTCACCTGGCCCTTCGCCGTTTGGGGACTGGACATGGTGGGCCCATTCAAGACGGCGCGCGGCGGCATGACGCACTTGCTCGTCGCCGTGGACAAATTCACCAAGTGGATTGAGGCAAAGCCGATCAAGAAGCTGAATGGGCCGACTGCTGTGACATTCATCGCAGACATAACAACTCGGTACGGCGTGCCACACAGCATCACCACCGACAATGGCACAAATTTTGCCAAAGGAGCCTTGGCACGTTTCTGCGCAGCCCAAGGTATCCGAATGGACCTAGCGTCCGTCGCCCACCCGCAGTCAAACGGCCAGGTCGAGCGAGCCAACGGCCTCATCCTCTCCGGCATCAAGCCCCGACTAGTCGTACCACTGGAGCGTTCAGCCGGCTGTTGGCTCGACGAGCTACTGGCTGTCCTCTGGAGCCTGTGCACTACACTAAACAAGTCAACCGGCTTCACCCCTTTCTTCCTCGTGTATGGTGCCGAGGCGGTCATCCCAACTGACATCGAGTTTGACTCGCCTCGAGTAACCATGTACACGGAAGCGGAGGCCAAGGAAGCATGAGAAGACGGCTCGACTTGCTGGAAGAAAGCCGGCTGTTAGCCCTCAGCCGGTCTGCCATCTACCAGCAGGGCCTGCGCCGCTACCACAGCCGGAAGGTCAAGCCAAGATCCTTCCAAGAGGGCGATCTTGTGCTCCGGCTGATCCAGCGAACAGCCGGCCAGCACAAGCTCTCGGCCCCTTGGGAGGGCCCATTTGTCATCAGCAGAGCCTTAGGCAACGACTCCTACTACCTGATCGACGCACAGAAGCCGAAGGCACGAAAGAGAGATGACTCCGGCAAGGAGTCGGAACGACCATGGAACGCCAACCTCCTTCGAAGATTTTACAGCTGAAATGCAGTATGTATCATGCTAACTTTTGTACTAAGTACGAGACAATAGGCCCCCCGAGGAGGGCTCGGGGATTGCCATCCTTTATCTATGAATGAAAAGTATCATGCTTATGACCTTGTCATTTCATTTACTTGTTCCATCCGGCATCGGGTTCGACTAGTCGGCCCGGGGACTGGCCGACTGGAGTTATATTAGAAGTCCTACCCGCGGTCAGACAAGTAGTGTGCCGACACCCAGGCTTAGCTCTTGCCAAAGTCGCAGTTCGAAGAACCGGCTGTCCGGCTGGCAAGAGTCAAAAGCAGGAAAGGATGCCCACACGAAAAATGGCCAGGACCATCGGACTAATATAACGAAAGCCGGTTTGCTGCCTACCACCGACCGACTACTAGAGTAGCCGGCCGGCCGGTTTCCATTCACTTCACTTCAATCCAAGAAATCTCGAGTACTTGCCTCCCCAAAGAGGGAAGGCGGCAAAGGAAAAAGCCTAAGGATAAAAAGCATACGCGAATGGAAACCAAACATGCACATAATAATATTTACATAAAAGACCTCCGAGAGGCCAGCATTCAACATAGTTTCGATACACCCCCAGTGGGTGGAACTGCGAAAGCTTAATAAAGATTGTTCAAAAGACAACAAGCAGGAAAAATAAGGACGAGCCAGGCTGGTCGGCGGAGACGGTTGTGCCGGCTGAAGGAGCGGCCGGCTGGCGAACCTAGGCTTGATCACCGCCTCCCGCAGAGGGCGCGCTTCCACGCGCCTTATTGCTGGAGGCACGGTCAGCTTGAGGCCGGCCGGTTGTTCCACTAGCTGGCTCGACGTCTTTGCCGTCCTCTTCTTCGTCATCCTCGCCCTTGTCGCTGGAGACGATCTCCTCTGCCGAGTCTTCGCCCACCGCCGGGTTCAGCCCGAACCACTCCTCCGGCTGGGCAACGCCGTCATCATTGATTTCAGGTGCAAAAACGCTGATGTCGGTGCACTCGGCGATCGTCGAAGCATGCTGGGCGATAGCCGGCCGCACCTCCTCCAGCTCCGCGTCGGCCTCCAGCCGCCAAGTGCGCAGCTGGTCCAGGTTCAGCCCTGGGTACCAAGCCCGAACGAACTCCAATGCCCGCCCGGCTCCGAGACGGGCCGCCGACGCCTTCCAAGCTTCAAAGCGACCGACTGCGACCTCCAGCCAGTCGGCAGTCCAGCTTGGGGTGCGGGGGATCGTCTCGCCGGGCCAGAGGGCGGCCAACACCTGCGCCCCGGCACGTTGGAGCCGGCGAAGCATCCGATGAGCCGACTGCAACCGTGCCTGGACAGCCAAGAGCTGCCCCTCAAGCGTCCGGTTCGCGTCCGGCGCGATGTTGGCCCCCGCCTGACGGCGCGCCTCGCGATGGGCCTCGATGCTTTGGGCGGCGAAGGCAGAGTAGCCGGGAAAGTAGTCTGCACAAGAAAAAAGGCAGCAGCACAAGTTAGGCCAAAAACCAGGCGCCAAGGGGCAGGAGAGGAGCGAGGAAGGCGGCTTACCGTCGATCAAGTCCTCGATGCGGCCGAAGCCTTCATCCAGTGCTCGCCGGGTCTCAGCCCAGCTCGCCGCCTTGGTCTCAAACTCTGCCTTCAGGGCGGCCTCGCTATCCTGCGCTTTCTGCAGGGCCGCCTTGTGGCTCTTCTCTTGGTCAGCCAGCTTCTTGGCCAGGCGGTCACGCTCCTGGACCAAGGCAGCGTGCTCAGCATCCTTGGTACGAAGGGCGGCCTGCGCTTCGCCGAGCTCCCTCCTCAAGTCGGCGTTGGCCCCTGAAAGCGCGAAAGACAAAAGAAAACCAATAAGGTAGTCGTCAAGAAAGATCCGACCCGACTGCGCAGCAGTCGGCCCGAATCTCGGGGACTACACCCAGTGGGTGCGCTGACGCGCCCCCACAGGAGAAAGACAAGATCAAGCACTTACTTCGGCTGTTGGCCAGGTCGTCGGTCTTCCGACCCAACTCCTGAGCCTGGGAGTTGAAGGCGGCAGCACGGGAGTTATGATATTCCTGGAAGTTCAGACAGGAAGCAAAAATAAGGTAGTCGTCAAGAAAGATCCGACCCGACTGCGTAGCAGTCGGCCCGAATCACGGGGACTACACCCAGTGGGTGCGCTGACGCGCCCCCACGGAAGAAATCAAGAGACCAAAGCGGCCAAGAATGAAAAACTCACCCGGATGACGGCCCGCGTCGACAGGAACTCCTGGGTGTACTGCTGCAGCAGGGCGGCCTGAGCTTGAAGCCGGCTCCAGACCTCTTGAGCCGCCGCATTTAGCTCGCTAGTCCCCCCGCTGGGAGTCCACTCGGACGTGGCGGTGCTGGCCATCTCCAGAGCCTCCGCCGACTGACCGGCGCCCGCAACTCGGCGCGACTCCGGTGGAGCGGCGCCTCCCCCTGCGCGCCGACGCGTCACCGGCTGCACCTCGAGGCCGGCTCTATCCTCCGGCTCACCCCCGGCCGGCTCCTCTAGCGCCGCTGACGATTGGCCGCCTTGGCCTGCTCCGGTTGGCGCTGCCGGCGGCGCTCTCCCCGCGAGGACCACGAGGTCCTCCCTCCTCTCCATCAGCGGCGGGTCTTGGACGATTTCCTCCGCCAGGGGCAATGGGGTGTCAGGGGCCACGGCTCGGAGGGGGATGGCGAGCAGCGGAGGCTGGTTACGCGAACCCTCCGCCTCCGACTCCGCGGTCGCCGCCTCCGCCTGAGCCTTGGCTGCCGCGTCGGCCTGCTCCCTCGCCGCCTGGGCGGCTGCTTTTTCCGCCGCCTCGCGCTCCTCCCGCGCCTCACGGGCGTTACGCTCTGTGGCCTCCCTGAGGTCGGCACGGGGGTCCACGCAGCAGGAGCCCGAAGACCCTCCGGTCGGCCCAACTACGGAGCCGCCCGGACCCCGCTCAAGGGAAAGCGGCGCCCTGTCCAGCAAGCGGGAAAAAGTTAAGAAGAATGTTCGAACAAGAAGAGAATGATGAAGAGCATGTGACCAGGCAATCGACGACTTACGCTGAGACCGCCTGAGGCTGCTTCACCGCCTTGCGAAAGCGGGCCGCCTTCGCGGCCGCCTCATCTCGTTTTATCGCCGCAGTGGAGGCTTTGGATTTCTTCGACCGACTGCCGAAGAGGATTGACGCGGCCCGGCGCTTCTGTGCGCCGCCGCTGGCAGCCGGCACGGTGGATGAGCCCGCGCCTTGATGGTCGGCCGCCGGCTGGCGACGCGGGACGACTTCGGCTTCGGCGTCATCCGGCCAGTCCTCGAAGCTGGCGGTGAGCCTTGTGCCTCCGGGCTCGGCGTCGTCCCCCACGACGGCGTCTTCCATGGAGGCCGCCCCCAAGTCCGGGTCGTCGACGTCGTCCACCGTGCGGTCGGGGACGTACTCGCGCTCTATCCCTGCTGCCCCAGTCGTCGGCGGAAGAAGGGGGTTCTGCTAAGAAGAACCGACCAATCAGAAGCCGGCCATCATAAAGCCGACTACCAACGGAAAGAAGAAAGAGAGGAAGGCTTACCACGGGCAGAGGGTTGGCGCGAGAATACGGCACCTTGCCATATCGCCAGTCCTCGGCGAGCTTGCAATTGGAGATATAATTTACCATGTATGACACCTCCGCATGAGGCATCTCCCTGGTGCTTAGCCGGCTTGGGTCGAAGCGGCCGCTCATCTGGCACATCATGTGGGGCCGGCTTTGGAGAGGAGATATCCGGCGCTCCACGAAGGCGGCCACCAAGTCGGCCCCGCTCAAGCCTTCCGACTGGATCATCACCTGAAGCCAGGAGACGGCAACGTTCCCGGCCTGAGACAGTGACCGGGACCGGAAACTCCATGAGGGCTGCCTCCCAGCCGGCGGGCCGGCTACATAAGCCGGCAGGTTGACGTGGTCTCCTTGCTGGGCGACGTTCTTCACATAGAAGTACGACTTCTGCCAGATCTTCACCGACTGGATCAGGGGGATGGCCGGGAACGGGTTGTTCTCGCCCGCCCTCCTCATGGCGATGAAGGCCCCGCAGGGGGCGGGCACGCCTGCGATGACGGTGCCGAGTTTGCTCTGGAAGAATCCCCCCCAGAGCTCCAGCGTGGGGAGCAGCCCCAAGAAACCTTCGCAGAGAGAGACGAAGGCCGACAGCAGCATCACCGCGTTGGGCGTGAGGTGATGCGGCTGAAGATTGTAGAACTCGAGGAAGGAGCACAGGAACCCGCTCGCCGGAAGGCCGAAGCCGCGCAGGAAGTGCGAGCGGAAGACGACCCGCTCGCCCTCCTCCGGTGCCGGCGAGATCTCCGTCTCTGGCGCCAGGCGGACCCGCACGAGGTTGGCGTCGGGCAGGCACCGAGTTTGGCGGAGGAACTCAACATGGTCCTTGTGGACGTTGGAGCCGTCCCACGAGCTCGACAGCGCCATGGGAGCAAGACAATGTGGCGGCGCGGCGGTGCTGAGACGGGAGGCTGTGGCGGCAACGAGAGGAAGAAAGTAGGACGAGAAGGGGCGGAGCGAGAGAGAGCGTGCGAACCTCTGTCGCTCCCCCTCCTCCCCCCTACTTATAGGCTCGCGTGGCGGAGCCGAGGAGGCGCGGCGTGGGGAAACATGGGGATCGATCGTGCCCACTCCCCCACGTCCCGCGTTTATTACGCCCTAACGGCGAAATAAAACCGCCGCGGGAAGGCGAGCGGTCCATGTGGGCCACGGAAGATCCGCACTCGGACCGAGGCCTGCGAGTGGCGGGCCCGGGCCTGCGGGGACGTCCCGTCGCGCGCGTGCGTTGGCAGGATTTCCTCACCACGTGGCCCGCGTTCCCGCCTACGAGAACCGAAACTCTAAAGTCGGCGCGCACAAGCAAAGCCGGCCCCGTAGGATAGGAAGCTGACCAAGCTTCTCGTCCCCTTATAAGCCTCGAAGCTCGCTCAGCTTCGGGGACTACTGTCGGAGTAAATAGCCATGGGTAGCCTAGCCGGCTTCCCTTGGCCCTTCTGAAAAAATTACGAGCTCGTCCGGCTCTCAAGAATCCAAGACATGGAGCCGCCTCCCCCTTGCTGGCTGCCACCCAGGCCGGCTTTCGGAAGGCGGTCCGACTTTAGCCCTCATGAAGAAAGCCATGGGAGGGCCGACTTCGAGAAGCCGGCCGTGAGGAGGCCGACTCCAAGAAGCCGGCTCCCACAAAACGGTCGAGACCGTACCCTCAAAGTTTGCACCCACCTAACGGCGGTGCGACGGGGCGTGGCTACAGTGAGGCCAGCCACCCCCGAATCCCGGAGCACGCCTGGCACAGTGCGCCGTACGGGTAGCCTTGACCCGTCCGGCGCAACACTGTTGCCACGTTGCCCCTGATGTCATCCACGGCGGGCTATCAGTACAGCCCCCGGGCGGTGGGCCCGTTCGGGCAGAGAGACACCCGAAGGGGGCCATGCCTCCCCTAGTCGGCCCAAGACGGAGCCGGCTCCCCGCAACCGGCTTGCTGCCTCTCTCAAAGGAGACGCCCCATTAAGGAGACAAGACACGGTGAGGCTACAGCGATCGCCCGCCGGGCGGCGGCACTATAGCCACGCCTACCACGACGAAGCCCACGTCACCAAGATGGAGCAACAGTAACCCGCCGCCAACCAGGTCCTGGACAGTGGGGCCTGCCTGTCGACCAAGGGGCCGGCAGCCGGCGGGACCCACCAGTCGGCGGGCCCCAGTAGCCGGCGAGCGCAGTCACAGACGGCTGGGCCCCGCGCCCAGTCGGATTACCATTGTACCCCGGGGGGTAGGCCTATATAAACCCCCCAGGGCACCCATGCAACGGGTTCGACCCTCAGCTAGTTTTAGACACCACACGAGGAGAAGAAGCAAGCTAGCCGTGCCCTTCTTCCTCCTCCCACCGAACAGCTCAAGGAGCATTGTGTAGCTACTTGTCCATCTAGTGATCATGCGGAGACCCCGCGGAGCAGCAGTAGGGGTGTTATCTCCACGGAGAGCCCCGAAGCTGGGTAAGATTCGCCGGCGTGCATGCCTTCGCCTCATCCCGTTTCCAGGCACCGGCGACATCTTACTGGCTCCCACAATGATAAGCCACCCGTTGGCATATGTCGCACCTACCACCCGACAATGAGAACATATTTTTAATTTTGAATAATTTTTGGAAAGCATGAACATTTTTTCAAGTCAGGAACAAAAATTGAAAATGAGAACATTTTGTGAAGTTTTGAACAATTTTTTTGAAAGGATGAACAAAATTTGAAAATGAGAACATTTTGTAATGTTTTGAACAATTTTTTGAATTTGAAAAATGAGAACATTTTGTGAAGTTTTGAACAATTGTGAGCAACACAAAAAAATTGAAAAAAATGATAATATAACCTTGAAAAGAGAAAAACAAAAAATGAAAAAATGAAAAAGAAAGAGAAAACATGAAAAAAAGAAAGATAAAAAAGAAAAAAAGATAAAAAAGAAAACAGAAAAAAAGAACATTTAAACAAAAAAGAAAAAGAAACAGTAAAAGAAAAGAAACAAAAAGAGGTAAAGGGGGAAATAGAAAAACCAGTTCAGGAACCTTCTAAAAGGTTCCCAAAACTAGAAAAACCGGCTGGGAACTACCTAGAAGATTCCCAAAACCGGATTCGCTCAATCTGCCTGTACATCCGGTCGACTACTTGCCGCAAAAAGCGGCAAATAGGAAATTCCTTAACGCAGAGAGGTCCTAACCGGCGCTCTCAGCGCCTGTTCGGCTTACTGGCGCCCCGCAGGCGATGGTATTGGGCCGGCTCGTGGATCGAACATGCGCCCTCACAAACACGTTTACCAAAGGCCAACCACCTGACCTAGGTACGTGCTAGTGACCAAGTTCAGGGCGAATTTTTTAAGGACATTAATAGACGCGCAATTTATTAGTACACATCTATCATTCACTGTAGCGTTTGATTTTTCAACTATTTGAAAACATTTCGAAAGAAAGTTCATGAATTACAAAAAAATCATTGATTTTGAAAAAAAAAGTTCATCAATTTTCAGAAATAGTTCACAAAAAATGAGAAAAATGTTCATGGATTTAAAAAAAGTTCATCAATTTTCAGAAATAGTTCACAAAAATTGAGAAAAAAGTTCACGGATTTAAAAAAGTTCATAAAATTTTAAAAAAGGTTCATAAATTTTGAAAAAAGTTCACCGATTTTGAAAAAGGTTCATCACCTTTGAAAAAAGGTCACGCTTTTTTAAAAGCAGTTCATCGAATTAGGTAAAAAATTCATCGAAATTGAAAAAAGTTCATCCAATTTGAAAACGTTCATTGATTTTGAAAAAAAAAAGGTTTGTACAGTTGAAAAAACTTCATCAATTTTGAACAAGTTCATCGATGAAAAGAGTTCATCCAATTTGAAAACGTTCATTGATTTTGAAAAAAAGGTTTGTACAATTGAAAAAACTTCATCAATTTTGAACAAGTTCATTGATGAAAAGAGTTCATGAATTTTGAAAACTTAACAGAAAAAGAAAAGGAAAAAAGACAGAAGAATCCCGGCCGAAACAAATAAAATATGGTAAAAACACAACATAATTTAGTTAAAGAAACGTAAAGGAAGACAATTAGCACCAAGGGGAATCATGGTCAGTTGGTTACTGCGCTGGTTCGATCTCAAAGAAGAAACAGGTGACGAGTTCGACCCCCGACCACCTCCCTGTGTTTTTGGGACTTTTTACAGAAAAGGAAACGTAACATGGGCCAGCCCAGCGCGGAACTGTAGTGTGCGCCCGTTTGCTGGAATCGAATAAACGGGCGCTGAAGGCGCGTTAATCCGTAATTCCTACATCACGTTCTTTGCGGCGGATTGGCCGCTTAATGGCATAAGCAGCGGGACTCCCTATTCGGCGCCTTCAGCGTGATTAAGGCAGCGCCATCACCGAGCGACAACTGGGCCGGCCCCTTAGGCGCGTCGCTCGCCCCGCTCGCCCCGCTCACCCGCCCTCATCGTTAGCCTCGCACCAAGTAGCTGATGTAAAAGGAAAAACTATCGGTTTTCTGGAAAAAAAATAGACACCAGTTTTCAAAAAATCATTAGTACAAAAACTTGATTTAGAAAAATTATAGGGATCTAAAAAAGTTCAACGTTTGAAAAATGTTCACGGATTTGAAAACAAAAAGTTTTCAATTTCAAAAAAAGTGTATGCAGCATTGAAAAAGTGATTGCAAATTTGAAAAAAAATGTGAAATAAAAGGGAAAGTACAAGAATTTCTAAAAACTTCAAAAAAATTGTGAAACTGAAAAGTTTCATGATTAAAAAAAACCAAGAATTGAAATTTTTATAATGTTGAAAAATATTCATCGATTTTTAAAAAAGTTCATCCATTATGAAAAAAGAACATCATTTTCTAAGAAAAGTTCAGACATTTGATAAAATTTCAACAATTTAAAAAAGAGTCATCAAAATGGAAAAAAGTTCACAAACTTAGTAAAAAGTTCATTGAATTTGAAAAAAAAACTGAAAATTTTGAAAAAAGTTCATCAATTTGAGAAGGTGCATCAAGTTCAAAAAAAAGGTCACCAATTTAGAAAAGAGTTCATCGATTTTGAAAAAAAACCTGAATTTGGGAAAAAAGTTCCTAAATTTTGAAAAGAAGTTCATGAATTTAGAAAAACCATCGATTTTGATAAAAAGTTCATGCATTTAGCAAATAGAAAATTGGAAAGAAAAGCAACATGAAACAGAAAAAAAAAGTTCCAAGAAAAACAAAAAATAAAGAAGAATAAAATAGTCCCAAAAACAAAAACAAAAAAGAAGGAAAGATTGAAAAGGTCGTGAGTAATGAGGTGGTTGGTTGGTTGTTGCAGTGCAGTACATTAAACAGGTGGTGTGTTCGCCAATTTGGGAAACCTATGGAAACGGGCACATAAGGCACTGTTTATGATTACTTATAAGCAGCGAGCTGGCGATGCCATTATGGGCCGGGTCATTTTAACGATAGCATGTACATATGGTTCCAGTTTTACAAACTTTCTAGAACGTTCCTGGCTGGCTTTAGGAACCTTGTAGAACGTTCCCAAACTTGTTTTGTAATTTTGTTGTTTCTTTACTATTTTTTCAGGTTTTCCTTTTTCCTTTTTTATTTTCCTGTTCTTTTTGTATAGAAAATCATAAATTTGAAAATAAAAATCCTAATTTTATAGAAGAATGCATAGTGTCCGTGTTTTCATTTTTTTTAGGAATTTCGAAAGATTTTCCCGCTTATTAAAATTGTTCACAAATTCATAAAATATCACATTTTCAATAAATGTTCATGTTCTCTAAAATTTTCCAAAAATTCAGAAACATTCATGTTTTAAAAAAAGTTCACAAATTTCAGGAAATTTTGTGACGTTTAGAATTAGATTATAAGTTCAAACAATATTCATGTTTGCTAAAAATGGCTTTTTCAAACTTGTTTGTGAATTTCAGAAAATGTTCATATTTTCTAAAATTGTTTAGAATTTTAATTACAAAAATATAGTTCAAAACATTTTCATGTTTTCAACATACATTCCAAATTTTAAAAAAATCATGATTCATAAATTATTTGTTCTGTTTAGAATGGTAGAAATGATAAAAAGGACTATAATGCTTTCCCTAGGAGCGAGTCTCACTATAATGGGTCGGCTCAGTTGGAAGGCTGCTTGTGTGAATCATGCGTGACATAGGAGCTCTCGCCTCAAATACCCCTAAAAAGACTACAAGGACAAATGAGCGTGTGAAAGTGTTTCTTGAGAAAAACCAAAAAAGTGTTTCTCCTAAAACAACGTGTATATAAGTGCTAGGCTGTGTTGTGGCTTTCGAAGTTGAAACCCGACGTTGTAAAACTCACCAACTCTGGAACGAGAGCAATCCTTCATCTCACAGCAATTTCCCAAGACAACGCCTTCTTGTATCTTCGCAATTCGCCCAAACTGGTACCCGTGGATTGCTAACATATAGCTTTGGAGTTCAAAAATGTTCATTGCAGAAATGACGTGTTTTAAATCAATAGTCTAACAGTATCATGGGTCGCATGTAACTTGAGGCAATGCAAATGCTATAAATCAACTGACATCATTTTGTGGCCCAAATTGTCTCTACCATTTGTAATTACACAAAACAAGACTTTGCAGAAAATTCAAAAGACAAGACTTTGCAGCTGCAAAACCAGATCATATAAGAACATGCTACAAGAGTCATGGGGCACCACCATGTAGGCAAGACCATCTTTCCTTTACTCTCTAAAAAAATAAAGCCATCAATTTTTTTCATTCCATACATACAAGCGGCCATCAATTTTTTATTTATTTCCTGCTTGTATCAGATAGGCCTTTGAACAAGATCTTTTAAATTCATCACTCCTTTCAGGACACGTTGGTCGTATTCTTTGTTTAGGTGGAAATCACAAGATGACAAGTGTGGCTAAATTGGTGGGCATGATGTTTCTTACCTCAAACTCAAATGAGCTCAGATGAACATTAGAATCTAAAAAAAAATGTAATAAATGTTTAGAAAATTGTGAATTCTTTTGTAGTGAACATAGACAATTGTTTTCAGCACTTGCAAAGTTTTGTCATGAATGACATTCATGAAAGTCGTGGCAAAAAAGATCGCTCCAAAATGTTCTAGGAAATATTTTATGATGTGAGGACTTCCACAAATATCATTTCATGATGAAACTTTGCAAGCACTCAAAACATTTGTCAATATTTTCCACAATCTTTTTAGAACTTTGTTTTGATTCTTTTGGATTTTACTATTCATCACAAGCTCATTTGAACTCGCAAACAAAAGATGACTTTCGTAAATTCTGGTGGATCTAGACAAGCATCGAATCTTCTATATCTAAATAGTAGGCTCCGCTATTTGAAATTTTTTTTGTACAAGGTCTTTCTCATCACCTCAATTATTAATAGCCGTCCAAATACTGGAGGCAAAAGTTCCTGTTTCGGCACACAAACTAACAAGATTGCAATTGCAACATCCCAAAGGCTATATTGGTACATTATTAAAAGCAAAGATACAAATATGATCACTACAGTAGCAATAACCATATCGAGACACAAAATTTCGAGTTGTCTACTGCAAGCTCTTTCTTTATAGCCATAAAGACAGGCTTGATATCTTAATGATGCTCACATCAAAAACATGAATTGAAGCACAGAAGAGAGCATGAATAAGCATGTAACAACACACATTTAAGTCTAACTACCATACTATGCATAGGCATCTCATTCTTATAAGTAAATAAATTATTAAGTCAAGCAATACATAGAATATGCAAGTAAGAAAAATGGGACATTAATAATCTTAACATGAAGAGACGTAATTTAGTAACATGAAGGTCTCTATAGCCATATTTTACTTTCTCATAATAATTACATGTGGGATCAAATCAAACTTAATAATATAAATATCACCCAGGACTTTGTCTTCATGATCCACATGCATTTATATTTTCTCATCTTCCAATATAGTGGAATTAACATCACTTAACGTCATGACCCCTCGAAACCCACTTCCAATAGTTTTTAAAACATTATTATTAATAATAGATTCATCATAAGAATCGAATAAATTTTCAAGATCACAAGGAGTATCATAATTATCTCCCCAATCATGATCATCATAATAACTAGTAGGCATAACCAAATCATCCTCAATAGTGCTTACAGACATAGTGTCACCATAAAAAGCAATACTTTCATCAAGTGTGTCATCTTCATCACTTGAATGATAAAGATTACCATGTTTACTCCAATCATACTTTTCTTTCAATGAGTATATCTCAAAAGCCTTTTTGTCTATAACCTCTTCATTATTAGCTATTGATTCAGAGTATGTAGCAAGTCTAACAAGTTTGGAAAATGAAGCATTATAATCCATTTCAAGTATTTTACGTTTTTTGTGTGTGTACGATAAAGATAACATACTGAAATTTCAGTATTTTGTATTTTTAAGTTTTTGTAAAAAGTAATTAGGCAAGATAGATAACAAGGAAGTAATGTGGTAGTGTGTAGGACCTATTTGTTTGAGAAGAAACTCCCCAACAATGACACCAGAAATCTTGCTTGGTCTCTCGTAAGAGTGGTTGGGTAACCCCTAAGTATAACAGTGAAGTAACCTACCAATAAGTATTTAAATTAGTAGAGAACCAAGATTTATTGAACTACAAGGAGTTCTTCCAGCAAACATAGTCATTGTTATCTGCACATGAAATAAAAGACAAACTTGTCCCCAACACGTCAAGAAGGTTGTCATGCTTCTTGTCTTGATAGTTACAAGATTAAATTACACGGTATGGTAGGAATTGATAGATAAAATAAAAGAACAGTATAACAAAGAAATAATATCTTTGGTAAAGTTTTCAGTATAAGAAGATAGACCCTCGAAGCTACAGGTCCACTACTGGTATATCTACAATCATACAAGTGTGGTGTGGTGAACAAATTATAGATGGGTAGCGATTAAATTGAAATATTTATATTCATGACTGTGATCATTCATGGTATAATCTTATATAGGCATTACGCCCACTACTGCGGGTTGGTCCAAACACGACAGTCCAATCAGAGATCCTTCGACGAAATTGTGTGTGATGCATTAATCACAAACGGTGATCTAATAAAACCGTCAAAAAAGATACAAAACGTTTGCAATGGCGGTGACATCAAACATGGTTCAGATTAGAGTTGCGTGTGGGATGCGTGGCAAATGGTTAATCCAGCAGAACTGTTTGCGATGAGGCAGAACAACAGAAATGGGCAGCTAGATGAGGGTGTGTGCGATATACGGCATACAGTTCACTAGGATGAACTGTGTGTGATTAGGCAACACAATAGAAACGGTCAGCTAGATCAAGGTGTGTGCGATGAAGGGCATACAGTTCACTCGGATGAACTATTTGCGATGAGCCAAGACGACAGAAATAGTTTAACTAAACAAGATGTGTGTGATACACAACAAACATGTCCGTAATCAGAAATGTGTGTGAAGACCAATAATAACACAGATGATTGCTGCTAATAACTGAAAGAAACATCCAATTACATAAGTGACTATATAGATTATTTGCACACACCTCAAAAAAATCCATGCATTCTAAACTAGGAGAAACGATTGCCTAGTCATCTACTTCTTGTGACACTCCCGCCACTACTCTGTGGCTCGATCCCTCATCTAGGGCAAGAAGAAGACACTTCCTCATGTCAACGATCCGCCTATACATCTCATAGCTTGTGTACACGTCCTTGGCCGTGTACTTGACGTGTTGTTCATCCAGTCTCTGATGCCAGACACTGTGACAGGCGTTCTTGTCCTTCTTGCTCTCATTCTTCATCTTCATGTAGTAGGGGGCGATGATGGTCGAGGCAAGGTCAACCAGGGAGTTTTGTTTGTTGTTATCGCTGCCCCCAGGCCCCAGACCTTGTAGTGGTCCTGGATGTTGACAAGATTCTGTCATTTCAAGCCCGAAACTTTGAGTGCTTTTAGATCGTTTTGTGGTGTCCACTGTAGCGAAATTGTAGTCGGAGCTGTTGATAAACCTAGAGAAACGCTCGCAAGGCCTTATGGCCAGGTGGTACTGGTAGACGAGGACATCTGTCGGCGCTCTAGGAACGGGGGTACCCAGACTTGCCTGCCTGCGGCCCACGGCATGGCTCCATCGACGGCCTGGTACGGCCCAGCCCCAACATCAACAGCTCAAGACCGTCGCGAGGGGCCAAGCCCTCGCGAGGCGGACGACACCAAGACCTCCACGGGGGGGGGCTCCTCAGGCTGGCTCCCAAGGAGCGGAGATCTCTATACAAGGCTCGCCTCGTGAGATTCGGGTGACGTGAGCGATGACGACCAAGGCCAGGCGAGCGCCAACGGGCGCAGTGTACCGTTTCCTCTTTGGTGCTAAGGAGTCTAGCGCAGGTGCGGAGTCCCGAGGAATCAAGCAAAGGTTTCCATTCCGGTGCAACAAGAACAAGACCGCCAGGACGGCAGGATGGAGGTCATCGTCGAGCCCACCATGGCATCACGACCAGAGGCTTTTGCAGGCAAAGACCACTTTTGTCAGGATGACATGTACTAGTTGTCTCCCTTCGAATTTGGCCGTTGTGGGATCCCTTCCCGCCTTCATTTTGGAAGAGGACCAAAGCCACTATAAATAGGACCTAGCCACCACCATAGAGGAGAGGGATCGATTCGACCCTAATTAGCTCACCAGCTCACTTGAGCCCAAGAACACCACTCCTCCGGAGGCCATTCTCCACTGTACTAGTTCATCCTCAGCCCTTCGAGGCCAATCCACCACAAAGCAGGAGTAGGGTTTTACACCGCAAGGTGGCCTGAACCTGGGTAAACTGTTGTGTCTCTTTTCGATCCAGTTCGTCGAGCTAGGTGGGAGATTGGCAGGTAGGCAGACTGGGGAGGATGAGTTCTTTGCCCGCACCCCAGAGTTCAAACCTCTCAAGGGTCCTTGGAACTAGAAATCCGACATTTAGCGCGCCAGGTAGGGGTGCGTCGGAGCCTCTCTTCCGCCGGCCGACCCGCCACCGCTTCACCGCTTCCATAGCTGACGCCTGTTGTGCTCGTGCCGAGCATTGGGCCGCCCTCGCTGCTCGCATCACCTAGACGGCGCCTGCTGGCGAGCCTCCCCGTCGTTCCCCATCGCCCGCCGCCAACGCCGCTACTAGCCCATCGGGGCACGAGCAGCAAGATTCGTCGCTGCACCCCTCCGTGCGGCATGATGAGCGCACCGCCACCCCATCGCTGACTCCGGCTGGTTCGTCGTCTCATGCTCGTCGCGGGCAGGTGGACACGCAGGCCATGCTGCTCATGGCGCGCGAGCTCCTGCGTTGTCGCCCCGTCGATGACCTCGACGAAGACTGGCTGGACCGCATCGCCGAGCTTGCCAGTGCCGCTGGGGGCTATCCTACACCATCTCTCTCGCTGCCTCGCCAGCCGCCTGCTGCAGGTGACGTAGCCCACGGAGCACCTCCTCCACCTCCCCGTCAAGACGCCATCATCGAGCCAAGGCGCGAAGCCCCGCGGCGTGACCCGCCGTGCAGGGCGATGACGTGTGAAGAAGAAAGCTGCCAGGTGGTCCAGCGGCCACAAGAAGATGCTCGCGCACTCCCAGCACCGCCACGTCAAGACCGTGCGTCGCCTGTGGCGGTGGCGCGCGAGCGCCAAGATCAGGCTCCACCTCCAGGACGGGCTCCTATGACCACGGTGGGTTGCCGCGGCTTTAGTCCAGAGCTGTGCAGCGTCGTCTGGCCGGGGAAGTTCAAGCCTGACCTGCCTCCGCGCTACGATGGCAGCCCCGACCCTACTGAGTTCCTGCAGCTCTACGAGTTGAGCATCGAGGCGGCCAACAACGACTAGAAGGTTATGGCGAACTGGTTTCCCACGGCCCTCAAGGATGGCGCGCGCTCGTGGCTCCTGAACCTACCTGCGGGATCGATCTCCTCCTGGGATGAGATGCGGGAGAGTTTCATCGCCAACTTCCAGGGCACTCGCGACTGCCCACTGGCTACGGGTGACCTGCGGCGCATCAAGCAGGAGCCGGGGGTGACCCTACAGAAGTACATCCAGTGCTTCAACAACATTCGTCTCAAGATCCCCAAGGTGTCAGACGAGGCCATCATCTCTGCATTCACTTATGGCGTCCGGGATGTCAAGATGAAGGAGGAGGTCGCCATACACGAGGACCTGTGCACGGCTCCGGAGATGTTCAACATGGCGACCAAGTGTGCGAGAGCTGAGAAGGGACGCATCTCCCTCCTCAAGCTCCCTGAAGCTGACCCAGAAGACAAGAAAGCCAAGGCCAAGGATGTGAAGTGTAAGGGAGCAGCCGTGCTCGCGGCCGAACCGGAGATGAAGTGCGGCTGCGACCACCCAGAGTCATCCAATGGCAGCCGCCCATTCCGCGTCTTCCACAACGTGCATAACCACAACACCAACGACCGTCAGGAGCTTCGGGCCATCCGCGACGGGCGCCTCGGCCATCGCCCCGAGCGCAACGATCGAGGCTACAGTCACGGTGGAGGCCGAAGTGGAGGACGCTGGGACGGCCGTAACCCTCGCCAAGAGTGGCGCGATCAACCTCGTGAGGACCGTTGGTAGGGCCAGCCTCGCGAGGGACCCTGGAGGGACCAGCCTCGTGAGGACCGTCCTCAGGGCAACCCCGGGCTTCCTCCGCTGCCACCGCCACCAAGAAGGAACGATGACCATCATCAGGATGAGGGGCTGGGGGCTTCCAGGAGCCTCGTGCTGTCGCTTGCATCCTGGGCGGCGCTCAAACCCTTGCCTTGTTGGGGAACGTAGCAGAATATTAAATTTTTCTACGCATCACCAAGATCAATCTATGGAGTCATCTAGCAACGAGGGAGAGGGGAGTGCATCTACATACCCTTGTAGATCGCGAGCGGAAGCGTTCAAGAGAACGGGGTTGATGGAGTCGTACTCGTCGTGATCCAAATCACCGATGACCGGGCGCCGAACGGACGGCACCTCCGCGTTCAACACACGTACGGTTGGGGAAGACGTCTCCTCCTTCTTGGTCTAGCAAGGGGAAGGAGAGGTTGATGGAGATCCAGCAGCACGACAGCGTGGTGGTGGAAGCAACGGTGATCTCGGCAGGGCTTCGCCAAGCTCCAACGAGAGGGAGAGGTGTTACGAGGGGAGAGGGAGGCGCCAGGGACTTGGATGCGGCTGCCCTCCCTCCCCTCCACTATATATAGGGCCCCTAGGGGGGCGCCGGCCCTAGGAGATCCCATCTCCAAGGGGGGGGAAGGGGGGACTTGCCCCCCAAGTCAGGTGGGGCGCCCCCCACCCCTAGGGTTTCCAACCCTAGGCGCAGGGGGAGGCCCATGGGGGGTGCACCAGCCCACCAGGGGCTGGTTCCCCTCCCACTTCAGCCCATGGGCCCCTCCGGGATAGGTGGCCCCACCCGGTGGACCCCCGGGACCCTTCCGGTGGTCCCGGTACAATACCGGTGACCCCCGAAACTTTCCCGGTGGCCGAAACTGGACTTCCTATATACAATTCTTCACCACCGGACCATTCCGGAACTCCTCGTGACGTCCGGGATCTCATCCGGGACTCCGAACAACTTTTGGGTTACCGCATACTAATATCTCTACAACCCTAGCGTCACCGAACCTTAAGTGTGTAGACCCTACGGGTTCGGGAGACACGCAGACATGACCGAGACGACTCTCCGGTCAATAACCAATAGCGGGATCTGGATACCCATGTTGGCTCCCACATGCTCCTCGATGATCTCATCGGATGAACCACGATGTCGAGGATTCAAGTAATCCCGTATACAATTCCCTTTGTCAATCGGTACGTTACTTGCCCGAGATTCGATCGTCGGTATCCCAATACCTTGTTCAATCTCGTTATCGGCAAGTCAATTTACTCGTACCGTAATGCATGATCCCATGACCAAACACTTGGTCACATTGAGCTCATTATGATGATGCATTACCGAGTGGGCCCAGAGATACCTCTCCGTCATACGGAGTGACAAATCCCAGTCTCGATCCGTGTCAACCCAACAGATACTTTCGGGGATACCTGTAGTATACCTTTATAGTCACCCAGTTACGTTGTGATGTTTGGTACACCCAAAGCACTCCTACGGCATCCGGGAGTTACACGATCTCATGGTCTAAGGAAATGATACTTGACATTGGAAAAGCTCTAGCAAACGAACTACACGATCTTGTGCGTTATGCTTAGGATTGGGTCTTGTCCATCACATCATTCTCCTAATGATGTGATCCCGTTATCAATGACATCCAATGTCCATAGTCAGGAAACCATGACTATCTGTTGATCAACGAGCTAGTTAACTAGAGGCTCACTAGGGACATGTTATGGTCTATGTATTCATACATGTATTATGATTTCCGGATAACACATTTATAGCATGAATAATAGACAATTATCATGAACAAGGAAATATAATAATAATCATTTTATTATTGTCTCTAGGGCATATTTCCAACAGTCTCCCACTTGCACTAGAGTCAATAATCTAGTTACATTGTGATGAATCGAACACCCATAGAGTCCTGGTGTTGATCATGTTTTGCTCGCGGAAGAGGTTTAGTGAACGGATCTCCGACATTCAGATCCGTATGTACTTTGCAAATGTCTATGTCTCCATCTTGAACATTTTCATGAATGGAGTTGAAGCGACGCTTGATGTGCCTGGTCTTCTTGTGAAACCTGGGCTCCTTGGCAAGGGCAATAGCTCCAGTGTTGTCACAGAAGAGAGTGATCGGCCCCGACGCATTAGGTATGACTCCTAGGTCGGTGATGAACTCCTTCATCCAGATTGCTTCATGCGCTGCCTCCGAGGCTGCCATGTACTCCGCTTCACATGTAGATCCCGCCACGACGCTTTGCTTGCAACTGCACCAGCTTACTGCCCCACCATTCAAAATATACACGTATCTGGTTTGTGACTTAGAGTCATCCAGATCTGTGTCGAAGCTAGCGTCGACGTAACCCTTTACGACGAGCTCCTCGTCACCTCCATATACGAGAAACATATCCTTAGTCCTTTTCAGGTACTTCAGGATGTTCTTGACCACTGTCCAGTGTTCCATGCCGGGATTACTTTGGTATCTTCCTACCAAACTCACAGCAAGGTTTACATCAGGTCTGGTACACAGCATGGCATACATGATAGACCCTATGGCTGAGGCATAGGGGACGGCACTCATCTTTTCTCTATCTTCTGCCGTGGTCGGACATTGAGCTGAGCTCAATTTCACACCTTGCAACACAGGCAAGAACCCCTTCTTGGACTGATCCATATTGAACTTCTTCAATATCTTATCAAGGTATGTGCTTCGTGAAAGACCTATGAGGCGTCTCGATCTATCTCTATAGATCTTGATGCCTAATACGTAAGCAGCTTCTCCAAGGTCCTTCATTGAAAAACACTTATTCAAGTAGGCCTTAATACTGTCCAAAAGTTCTATATCATTTCCCATCAAAAGTATGTCATCCACATATAATATGAGAAATGCTACAGAGCTCCCACTCACTTTCTTGTAAACGCAGGCTTCTCCATAAGTCTGCATAAACCCAAACGCTTTCATTTCATTAAAGCAAATGTTCCAACTCCGAGATGCTTGCACCAGCCCATAGATGGAGCGCTGGAGCTTGCATACCTTGTTAGCATTCTTAGGATCGACAAAACCTTCCGGCCGCATCATATACAATTCTTCCTTAAGAAAGCCGGCCGTTTTGACGTCCATTTGCCATATCTCATAATCATAGTATGTGGCAATTGCTAACATGATTCGGACGGACTTCAGCTTCACTACGGGTGAGAAGGTCTCATCGTAGTCAACCCCTTGAACTTGTCGATAACCCTTAGCGACAAGTCAAGCCTTATAGATGGTAACATTACCATCCGCGTCCGTCTTCTTCTTAATGATCCATTTATTCTCTATCGCTCGCCGATCATCGGACAAGTCTGTCAAAGTCCATACTTTGTTTTCATACATGGATCCTATCTCGGATTGCATGGCTTCAAGCCATTTGTTGGAATCCGGGCCCGCCATTGCTTCTTCATAGTTCGAAGGTTCATCGTTGTCTAACAACATGATTTCCAGGACAGGGTTGCCATACCATTCTGGTGTGGAACGTGTCCTTGTGGACCTTCGAAGTTCAGTAGCAACTTGATCCGAAGTACCTTGATCATTATCATTAACTTCCTCTCTAGTCGGTGCAGGCACCACAGGAACATCTTCCTGAGCTGCGCTACTTTCCGGTTCAAGAGGCAGTACTTCATCGAGTTCTACTTTCCTCCCACTTACTTCTCTCGAGAGAAACTCTTTCTCCAGAAAGGAATCGTTCTTGGCAACAAAGATCTTGCCTTCGGATCTGAGGTAAAAGGTATACCCAATGGTTTCCTTAGGGTATCTTATGAAGACGCATTTTTCCAACTTGGGTTCGAGCTTTTCAGGTTGAAGTTTCTTGACATAAGCATCGCATCCCCAAACTTTTAGAAACGATAGCTTAGGTTTCTTCCCAAACCATAATTCATACGGTGTCGTCTCAACGGATTTAGACGGTGCCCTATTTAAAGTGAATGTAGCCGTCTCTAGAGCGTATCCCCAAAATGATAGTGGTAAATCAGTGAGTGACTCATAGATCGCACCATATCCAATAGAGTGCGATTACGACGTTCGGACACACCGTTACGCTGAGGTGTTTCAGGCGGCGTGAGTTGTGAAACGATTCCACATTTCCTTAAGTGCATACCAAATTCGTGACTTAAATATTCTCCCCCACGATCTGATCGTAAGAATTTTATCTTTCGGTCATGTTGATTCTCTACCTCATTCTAAAATTCCTTGAACTTTTCAAAGGTCTCAGACTTGTGTTTCATCAAATAGACATACCCATATCTACTTAAGTCATCAGTGAGAGTGAGAATATAACGATAGCCACTGCGAGCCTCAACGCTCATTGGACCGCACACATCAGTATGTATAATTTCCAATAAGTTGGTTGCTCGCTCCATTGTTCCGGAGAACGGAGTCTTGGTCATTTTACCCATGAGGCATGGTTCGCACGTGTCAAATGATTCGAAATCAAGAGACTCCAAAAGTCCATTTGTATGGAGCTTCTTCATGCGTTTGACACCGATGTGACCAAGGCGGCAGTGCCACACATATGTGGGACTATCATTATCAATCTTACATCTTTTGGTATTCACACTATGAATATGTGTAACATCACGTTCGAGATTCATTAAGAACAAACCATTGACCAGCGGGGCATGACCATAAAACATATCTCTCATATAAATAGAACAACCATTATTCTCGGATTTAAATGAGTAGCCATCTCGTATTAAACGAGATCCAGATACAATGTTCATGCTCAAAGCTGGCACTAAATAACAATTGTTGAGGTTTAAAACTAATCCCGTAGGTAAATGTAGAGGTAGCGTGCCGACGGCGATCACATCGACCTTGGAACCATTCCTGACCGCGCATCATCACCTCGTCCTTCTCCAGTCTCCGCTTATTCCGCAGCTCCTGTTTTGAGTTACAAATATGAGCAACCACACTGGTATCAAATACCCAAGAGCTACTACGAGTACTGGCAAGGTACACATCAATTACATGTATATCACATATACCTTTAGTGTTGCTGGCCTTCTTGTCCGCTAAGTATTTGGGGCAGTTCCGCTTCCAGTGTCCCTTTCCCTTGCAATAAAAGCACTCAGTCTCAGGTTTGGGTCCATTCTTTGGCTTCTTCCCGGTAACTGATTTACCGGCCGCGGCAACTCCCTTTCCGTCCTTCTTGAAGTTCTTATTACCCTTGCCTTTCTTGAAACTAGTGGTTTTATTGACCATCAACACTTGATGTTCCTTTTTGATTTCCACCTCCGCTGATTTCAGCATTGAAAATACTTCAGGAATATTTTTCACCATCCCCTGCATATTGTAGTTCATCACAAAGGTCTTGTAGCTAGGTGGGAGCGATTGAAGGATTCTATCAATGACCGCCTCGTCCGGGAGGTTAATGTCAAGCTGGGACAAGCGGTTGTGCAACCCAGACATTTTGAGTATGTGCTCACTGACAGAACTATTTTCCTCCATCTTACAACTGTAGAACTTGTCGGAGACTCCATATCTCTCGACCTGGGCATGAGCTTGGAAAACCATTTTCAGCTCTTCGAACATCTCATATGCTCCGTGTTGCTCAAAACACTTTTGGAGCCCCGGTTCTAAGCTGTAAAGCATGCCGCACTGAACGAGGGAGTAATCGTCAACACGCGACTACCAAGCGTTCATAACGTCTTGGTTCTCTAGGATGGGTGCTTCACCTAGCGGTGCTTCTAGGACATATGCTTTCTTGGCAGCTATGAGGATGATCCTCAGGTTCCGGACCCAGTCCGTATAGTTGCTGCCATCATCTTTCAGCTTGGTTTTCTCTAGGAACGCGTTGAAGTTGAGGTTGACATGAGCGTTGGCCATTTGATCTACAAGACATTTTGCAAAGGTTTGACTAAGTTCATGATAATTAAGTTCATCTAATCAAATTATTTAATGAACTCCCACTCAGACAGACATCCCTCTAGTCATCTAAGTGATACATGATCCGAGTCAACTAGGTCGTGTCTGATCATCACGTGAGATGGACTAGTCATCATCGGTGAACATTTTCATGTTGATCGTATCTTCTATACGACTCATGTTCGACCTTTCGGTCTTCCGTGTTCTGAGGCCATGTCTGTACATGCTAGGCTCGTCAAGTCAACCTAATGTATTGCGTGTGTAAATCTGGCTTACACCCATTGTATTCGAACGTTAGAATTTATCACACCCGATCATCATGTGGTGCTTCGAAAGAACGAACCTTCGCAACGGTGCACAGTTAGGGGGAACACTTTCTTGAAATTATTGTGAGGGATCATCTTATTTAGGCTACCGTCGTTCTAAGCAAATAAGATGTAAAACATGATAAACATCACATGCAATCAAATAGTGACATGATATGGCCAATATCATTTTGCTCCTTTTGATCTCCATCTTCGGGGCGCCATGATCATCGTCATCACCAGCATGACACCATGATCTCCATCATCGTGTCTTCATGAAGTTGTCTCGTCAACTATTACTTCTACTACTATGGCTAATGGTTAGCGATAAAGTAAAGTAATTACATGACGTTTATGTTGACACGCAGGTCATAAATAAATTAATACAACTCCTATGGCTCCTGCCGGTTGTCATACTCATCGACATGCAAGTCGTGATTCCTATTACAAGAACATGATCAATCTCATACATCACATATATCATTCATCACATCCTTTTGGCCATATCACATCACATGGCACATGCTGCAAAAACAAGTTAGACGTCCTCTAATTGTTGTTGCAAGTTTTTTACGTGGCTGCTATAGGTTTCTAGCAAGAACGTTTCTTACCTACGCCAAAACCACAACGTGATATGCCAATTTATATTTACCCTTCATAAGGACCCTTTTCATCGAATCCGATCCGACTAAAGTGGGAGAGACAGACACCCGCTAGCCACCTTATGCAACTAGTGCATGTCAGTCGGTGGAACCAGTCTCACGTAAGCATACGTGTAAGGTCGGTCCGGGCCACTTCATCCCACGATGCCGCCGAATCAAGATAAGACTAGTAACGGCAAGTAAATTGACAAAATCAACGCCCACAACAACTTGTGTTCTACTCGTGCATAGAAACTACGCATAGACCTAGCTCATGATGCCACTGTTGGGGAACGTAGCAGAATATTAAAATTTTCTACGCATCACCAAGATCAATCTATGGAGTCATCTAGCAACGAGGGAGAGGGGAGTGCATCTACATACCCTTGTAGATCACGAGCGGAAGCGTTCAAGAGAACGGGGTTGATGGAGTCGTACTCGCCGTGATCCAAATCACCGATGACCGAGCGCCGAGCGGACGACACCTCTACGTTCAACACACGTATGGTTGGGGAAGACGTCTCCTCCTTCTTGATCCAGCAAGGGGAAGGAGAGGTTGATGGAGATCCAGCAGCACGACGGCGTGGTGGTGGAAGCAGCGGTGATCTCGGCAGGGCTTCGCCAAGCTCCAACGAGAGGGAGAGGGAGGCGCCAGGGACTTGGATGCGGCTGCCCTCCCTCCCCTCCACTATATATAGGGCCCCTAGGGGGGCACCGGCCCTAGGAGATCCCATCTCCAAGGGGGGGGGGCGGCAGCCAAGGGGGGACTTGCCCCCCAAGTCAGGTGGGGCGCCCCCACCCCTAGGGTTTCCAACCCTAGGCACAGGGGGAGGCCCATGGGGGGCGCACCAGCCCACCAAGGGCTGGTTTCTCTCCCACTTCAGCCCATGGGGCCCTCCGGGATAGGTGGCCCCACCCAGTGGACCCCCGGGACCCTTCCGGTGGTCCCGGTACAATACCGGTGACCCCCGAAACTTTCCCGGTGGCCGAAACTGGACTTCCTATATACAATTCTTCACCTCCGGACCATTCCGGAACTCCTCGTGACGTCCGGGATCTCATCTGGGACTCCGAAAAACTTTCGGGTTACCGCATACTAATATCTCTACAACCCTAGCGTCACCGAACCTTAAGTGTGTAGACCCTACGGGTTCGGGAGACACGCAGACAAGACCGAGACGACTCTCCGGTCAATAACCAACAGTGGGTCTGGATACCCATGTTGGCTCCCACATGCTCCTCGATGATCTCATCGTATGAACCACGATGTCGAGGATTCAAGTAATCCCGTATACAATTCCCTTTGTCAATCGGTACGTTACTTGCCCGAGATTCGATCGTCGGTATCCCAATACCTTGTTCAATCTCATTACCGGCAAGTCACTTTACTCGTACCGTAATGCATGATCCCGTGACCAAACACTTGGTCACATTGAGCTCATTATGATGATGCATTACCGAGTGGGCCCAGAGATACCTCTCCGTCATACGGAGTGACAAATCCCAGTCTCGATCCGTGTCAACCCAACAGATACTTTCGGGGATACCTGTAGTATACCTTTATAGTCACCCAGTTACGTTGTGACGTTTGGTACACCCAAAGCACTCCTACGGCACCCGGGAGTTACACGATCTCATGGTCTAAGGAAATGATACTTGACATTGGAAAAGCTCTAGCAAACGAACTACACGATCTTGTGCTATGCTTAGGATTGGGTCTTGTCCATCACATCATTCTCCTAATGATGTGATCCCGTTATCAATGACATCCAATGTCCATAGTCAGGAAACCATGACTATCTGTTGATCAACGAGCGAGTTAACTAGAGGCTCACTAGGGACATGTTATGGTCTATGTATTCACACATGTATTATGATTTCCAGATAACACAATTATAGCATGAATAATAGACAATTATCATGAACAAGGAAATATAATAATAATCATTTTATTATTGCCTCTAGGGAATATTTCCAACATGCCTCCCATCGCATCTTCAAGCAGTTTGCTCATGAGGTGAACGCGGCCCTCCCCAGGCTCAAGGCTACGCGTCCGCTAAGGTGGTCCAGGTGCACCGTCACCTTCAGCTTGTCCGACCAGCTCAAGTGCGTGGCAACTGCCGGCGCTCTCCCGATGCTCTGCTCACCAACCATCCTCAACGTCCTCGTCACCAAGACTCTCATTGATGGCAGTGCGGGGCTCAATGTTCTTTCCATTGAGACGTTCGACCGACTCCAGGTGCACTATGACCAGCTACAGCCCACCAAGCCCTTCTCAGGAGTGACCGACGGCTCCACCACCCCGATAGGGTAGATCCACCTCCCCGTCACCTTCGGCACCCACGACAACTACTGCACTGAGCTCATTGACTTCGACGTCGCTCACATTCGCCTTCCGTACAATGCCATCCTCGGCTACCCAGCCCTGGCCAAATTCATGGCAGTCACCCACCATGGATACAACGTCCTCAAGATGCCAGGGAACCATGACATCATGACGATCTCCTATGAGGAGAAGGACGCGGTGTGATCTCTTGAGCGCGCCTACCAGGCTGCAGCGGTTGAAGACCCAAACAACGAAGGCGCTGTGTACCCTCCTGAGGCTGTCCCCAACAAGAAGAAGCGGCTGCTCCACCAAGAACCTCAGGAGAGCGGCGTGTCCAATGGCACCACCTCAGGACTAGCGCCCACAGCTGGGGCGCCTCCCCCTCTCGCATAGGAAGGCGCGCCCGGCGCCTCCCTCAGGCTGGGCTCGGTGGCTCTCCTCTGGAGGGCCTCTGACCTGGCCAGCGACGCATGGGAGGTGCTCGGGAAGCACATGGAGGCATGCTTCAACACTCGCTTCCGTGAGGATAGCGCGGGGCGCGGGGCGCCCACCGCTCAGGAATTCATCACCAAGGCAACTGAGGAGCTTCAGGAGGCAAGAGCCATACGGGGTGACCGTCGCCCGCCACCTGGCACAGCTCCTTCTCCCGGCGAGGATAGCGAGCTGCGCGTCTGCGTCAACATCCCAGGGCTCAACAAGGTCGCCTCTCAGCGGCTCTTCTGGCTGTCCCATGTGGGCCGGTGCGGGGGCCCACCTCACAACTACATTCGCATGCCTTTCGGCTTGCTGGGCGGGGCTGTCGTGCATCGACGCCACATGCGGAGCGTCCTGGCGGCTCAAGAGGCCAGGCACCAGTCGATCCTGACAGAGGTGGCGGTGGATCCTCGCGAGCCCCCCGAGTCCTTAGAGCTTCCCGAGGCTCAGGGCATGGGCGGCTCATGAGGAGAGACTCCTTCAGCATGCGTCTTCAACCACTCTAACACTTCTTCAGAAACGGTGTCAGGTGATATCTTTTGGTTGTTCAGTTGGGGGCGCCCCTCGGGCTGCATTATCCCCAAGCCGCGTGGGTCCGTCCCTGTGGCATGTATCATTTTCCGCATCTATCAGAACTAGCTTTACCACCTTCCATGAGATGATTTATGTTATCACCTGCTTGCCTTGTATCTTATCGCCCTTCGTGGCCTCCCGCGCTGCTGATCGGCCTCCTGCTCCTCCCGCAACGGGTGAGGGAGTCCTGGACTAAGGGGTCCTCGGGCGTCCGGCCTGTTAGCCATGGGCCGGACTGATGGGCTGTGAAGATACGAAGACCGAAGACTGCACCCGTGTCTGGATGGGACTCTCCTTTCGTGGAAGGCAAGCTTGGCAACCAAATATGTAGATTCCTTTCTTTGTAACTGATCTTGTGTAACCCTAGATCCTCCCGGTGTCTATATAAACCGGAGGACTTAGTCCGGAGAGGGAGATAGACATCATCATAACCATACAAGCTAGGCCTCTAGGCTTTAGCCATTACGATCTCGTGGTAGATCAACTCTTGTAATACTCATATTCGTCAAGATCAATCAAGTAGGACGTAGGGTATTACCTCCATAGAGAGGGCTCGAACCTGGGTAAAACATTGTGTCCCATGTCTCATGTTACCATCGTCCTTAGACGCACAGTTCGGGACCCCCTACCCGAGATCCGCCGGTTTTGACACCGACAGTGGTGCCTTCATTGAGAGTTTCGCTGTGCCGTCATCAAGAGGTTTGATGGCTCCTTCAACCATCTACAACGATGATGCCCAAGGGGGAGTTTTCCTCCCCGGACAGATCTTCATGTTCGGCAGCTTCACTCCGCGGGCCAAATCGCTCGGCCATCTGGAGCAGATCGAAAGCTACACCCCTGGCCATCAGGTCAAATTTGGGAGCTTGAACTATGTGGCGGACATCCGTGGAGACTTGATATTCGCCGGATTTGAGACCGTGGCTACCACTCCGGGTCACCCCGAGGGACATGACCTAAATTTTTCATCGGACTGCATCCAGGAGACTGCTCCCACAACCGCTCTAGCCTTAGATCCAGAGCATACTACGCCATCCAAGGACGGGAGGATCGATCCCACCATGGAGGCCACAGATTCCACGACGTTGGAGCCACCCATAGACTTGATCTCACACGATACCCGTGCTACCGGAACCCCGGACTCGTTTCTGGCCGTAAGTTCCGAACCATGTGAACCCGCGAATGCCGAACTTGATCGTTTATCCATCTTTGAATTCAGCGCTGCAGATATCTTCCAGCACTCGCCTTTGGGCGACATGCTAAACTCATCAAAGAACCTATCCTTGGCGGAGGACTCACAACCGAACTATATCCGGTTCGAACTAGGGGCTGACAATGGAGAATTTTGCTCCCCACCCGCCACCCACTCTATAGCCACTGTCTAGGACTTAACTGACATGCTCGATTACGGCCCCGAAGACATCGACGGTATAGACGGTGATGCCAAAGAAGAGCAGGGCCGAAACCCGCCACTCGCCGGACGCGGGACGGTCACTTTTTCATACGACGTATGCACGGTGGCTACACCTAAAGAAACTAACAACGATGACAAAGAAGATCCAGTTGAGGATAAGCCCACTGAGACACAGCCCAGACGCCGGCATCAGCGCCGCCGCTCTAAGTCACGTCGCGCAGAAGACATTAATATCGGCACCGGAGAAAACAACACCCCGGACGATGCTGAAGACAAGGAAGCCCCTGTTGGGGCAACATCCGAACATGATGAACTGGAATACGGGCACGATAGCCCGCATGAACAGGCCATACACGAAGACTCGGAGGATAGTAATTATCTTCCGCTCTCCGAGGATGAGGAGAGCCTCGGCGACGAGGACTTCATCATGCCTGAGGAACCTCTCGAGCAGGAGCGCTTTAAACGCCGGCTATTAGCCACTGCAAGGAGCCTGAAAAAGAAACAACAGCAGCTTCAAGCTGACCAAGACCTGCTCAACGATAGATGAACAAATATCCTAGTGGCCGAAGAATACGGCCCAGGCGCATAACCAAGGGGTACCCATAGCGCAGATTGCTACCTCAGTTCGATAAGGAAGTGTCGGAGCCTGCACCACGTGGTCGGGACAATGCGGCTAACCGACCACCATGTAGTCGGGATAAAGCGGCAGTTCAAGCTGAACAATAGCCCGCCTCACCCCAAAGAAAAAATAGAGATAAAACAGCTTGGGGTCATATATACAACCCTCGGCAGGACCTAGACAGTAGAGCAGGACATACCAGATCGATCTACGGATCGCGAGGACGTGCCTCGACACGCAACGTCGGCTACCTATTCGGACGGGACAAGTCTAGTCACGCCCTGGCCGAAAACCGCAAACGGACTCCATCTAAGCTACGTCGCGACGTGGCCCAATATAGAGGCGCTGCACACCCACTCTGCTTCACTGACGAAATAATGGAGCACGAATTCCCGGCAGGGTTTAAACCGTGAATATCGAATCATAAGATGGAACAACTGACCCCGTGGTATGGATCGAGGATTTTCTTCTCCATATCCACTTGGCTCGAGGAGACGACCTTCATGCCATCAAATACCTCCCATTAAAACTCAAAGGACCAGCAAGGTACTGGTTAAACAGTCTGCCTGAAAACTCTATTGGCAGCTGGGAAGATCTGGAAGACACCTTCCGCAACAACTTCCAAGGTACATACATCCGGCCACAAGACGCCGATGACTTAAGTCACATCGTCCAGCAGCCCGAAGAGTCAGCCAGAATGCTCTGGACTAGGTTCTTAGTTAAAAAGAACCAAATCATAGATTCCCCGGACACCGAAGCCCTAGCGGCCTTTAAACACAGCGTCCGGGACGAGTGGCTCGCCCGCCACCTCGGTCAGGAGAAACCAAAATCCATGTCAGCCCTTACCGCTCTGATGGCCCGCTTTTGCGTGGGATAAGACAGCTGGCTCGCTCGTAGAAGCAACAATGCCTGCGACCCGGTCACTTCCGAAGTTCGAGACGGCAACGGGAAACCACCACGCAATAAGCACAAACATGGCAATAGTAATGAGGGAGCGCACGACACAGCGGTCAACGCCAGATGCAGCGGCCCCAAACCCGGTCAACGGAAGAAGCCATTCAAGGCAAACAAAGATGGACTATCCAATTTGGATAAGATATTGGATAGGCCTTGCCAGATCCATGGCCACCCTAATAAACCAGCTAACCACACCAACAGAAGTTGTTGGGTCTTCAAATAGGCCGGCAAGTTAAACGGTGAATACAAGGGGAAGAAGCCGCCCGGCGACGACGACGACGAAACTCACCAACCAAACACCAGGGGTCAGAAGCAGTTTCCCCCGAAGTAAAGACAGTGAACATGGTACACATGACACAGTCCCCTACAGGGGAACGCATGGAGCACTCTCTGTGTGCAGAGGATCACACTATGACTATCTCAGCCAAACTACAAAGCGGGGGCATTACACCGCATACCTCGTTGGCCATTAGGCCACCGGTCTCCATTCAACACGACCGTTCAAATCCCATACAGGATTAGCAGTTCGGCTTCCGCCGTCCGCCGCATATACCTGGAAAATCTGTACCGCGCATACATAACTACGCACTTAAAATACCCTAGGCACCAGCGGAAGCACAACACGGACAGACCTGAAAGTACTCCCATAACTTACCTTTTTTAACTATATTTTCTTCTTTTTTTCTTCTTTTTTTCTTCTTTCTCTTGTTTCCCTCCATAGGTGGCTCAATGGCTGGCCTCGGACTCTATCGGAGTTTGGGTTCGTACACTCACCTAAGGGCTATTTCTATCAAGGAGTCCCTTCACCGAGGACAAGCGGCGCAGACATGCGACAGGAGGTCCAAATAACTTTTTGTAGACCACACTCTCTATTTCGAGCCTGTAAAATGACTTTTTTCCTCTGCCTTCGACCCCTGGCATATCAAATAGCCGGGGTTGTGGCTTTATTATCTATATACATGATTGGCACATCACTTAGATCCCAGTAAAAATAATCCATTCTTTTCTAAAAGGACCGAGTTTTGCCCCTACGGTTGTCTCAAACGTACACCTTGGCATCATTTGCTAGGGGCTCGGTATGGGAACAAAGGAGTTGCCGACAAGTCCGAACAACTATATAGCGTACTTCGGCGTCGCGAGTTTGGCCTTGTATGCATCAGCTCCGAATCATGTCTTGGGTCAATAGTTGGGTTGCCTGGCTCCTGTGCTTGCTATCCTACGTTCCTCTATATCGGCTAGGGTAGTAAAGGGAGAACTACTGAGATTGTGCTTCCGGTTCACCTAGTTAAGCACCTCAGTAGAGAAAGCCGAAAAGTGACTGTCATGATGCGGCGAGAGCTGGTCAACCACTCGATGACTTATCGGAATCTTTCGCGATTCCCTCCGTGTCACATGAAGGACCTCTTTCCGGTCAGATATGTAAACGCATCGCATGAATAAGCCGCATACATACCAGGGGCTATGTCGTAGACCCACCATAAAACTCCTATGGCTAAGTGAAAGTGTTAATGCCCTATAGTCTGGTTGCCTGGTTCGCCGCATTGACACCTCCTTCACGGACCAAGACGTTGGGTCAAGAGTGATCAGATGCTTTTTTCGAACACCCCCGTACTTCCTACGAGGGGGCTCAAGCCGATGACTGGAAAACTTTCAGATCATATACAAACGGCCGCACAGGAGGAACACAAGCCTTTAGGCAACATCAAAATATAGACTGATTATAACAATTGTCTTTTACAATCTGTAAAGTGTTCACTCGAATATTATGCCTTTCGAACACCCTCTATCAAGCGGGCAGCCTCTAAGACGTCCTCAAAGTAATGCTCTGGTGCATGATGGTCCTTACCCTTGGGTGGACCCTGCGCTACAACATCAATGACCTTCATTTTTCCCCAGTATGTCTTGACTCGGGCAAAGGCCATCCGTGCACCTTTGATGCACGCCGACCGCTTCACGGCGTCGATGCAAGGCACCGCATCAGCAAGCCGCCGCACCAAGCCGAAATAGCTATTTGGAATCGGCTCAGTCGGCCACAGTTGAAGTACGACGTTCTTCATGGCAGCACCGGACATCCTGTGAAGCTCGGCCCATTGGGACATCTGGTCATTCAGCAGCAGAGGGCATTTTGATGCGCCGAACTGTGACCAGAAAAGCTTCTCCGTTGCATATCCCTCTTGTGCTTGATAAAACTGCGCCGCATCGGATGAACTCTTCGGCAGGTCCAAAAACACGTCTGGAGAACTGCATACTTGGTTAAACTGAGCATAATTCGGATCACCGAACTTAGTCTATAATAAAAAGGGCTTACCAGCCGCAATCTCCCCAGCTTGCCAGATCTCCTCACGGGTCGCTCTAGATTCGGACCGCGCTTCTTTCGCCTCTCGCAAGGCCTTGTCAAGCTCAGCCGCTTTGGCTTTATTCTCATCCTCTAGGAATTCACAGCGACAAGTAGCATTTTTCAGTTCGAGCGCCATCGAGGATATTTTTTCCTTATCTTGGTGCCGAGCAGCTTGTTCGGTCTTTAACTCGGCCGATGCCTTTTTGGCAGCCGCATCACTAAACCGGGCCCGCTCCTTGGCCCAGGCCAGCTCCGCCCGAAGAATCTCGATGGCGGCGGCACCATCTGCAGCCATGCATATTCCAGCATGCAACTTTCAGCGTCATGCTTATATTACAAACACGTATATGTAAGGATTGCTCCGAATACATACCTTGCGACTTGTTAAGACGCCTGTTGATAAGCGCGATATCCGTATCTGCCTCATCAATCTTGCGTTGCAAATCCGCAATCTCTATAGTCCGGACAGTTTCCGGGGAGGTCACAGCCTGTGTTCCAATTAATCATATTACTTCCTAGGCATATCTTTTGATCCTCTGATCGCCTCCCTTGGGAAGCCATTCAGAGTCTTAGGGGCTACTATCTATACACAGGTGTATTCTTGAATAAAACACAATCGAACATATTATGGTACAAACCTCAAAGCCTCTTAGCAGGCCCATGAAGGCCTCGTTCAATCCGCTTTTCGCGGCCAGGACCTTTTCGATCACCGTGCCCATCAAGGTACGATGTTCCTCTGAGACGGACGCATGTCGTAGCATGTTCGTCAATATATCCGGCGCCTCTGGGCCTCCGGAGGCTACTGTAGGAGTACGACCTTCCTTTGAAGGTATCCATTTATTCGTATCCGGCTATAGACCGGAATGTTCGGGGCCTTTATTGTTGGACCCTGGACCCTGGGCCACCGAAGTATCACCTTCGGGTTGTGTCTTCATCATCCCTCGCACCACTTGTTGATTGGGAGAGACCCTCCGCGACGACACCTCGAAGTCGTCCGCCCTGTCGGGCGAAGAGATTGGTGGAGACGTCTCGCTTTCCATCATCTTCGGGAGAAGATCCCTCGAGGAAAAGGATTGTTGAAGAAGACTGCGTGCCGAACTGCAAAATAACATATATTCTAGACGTTAAAAGAAAGGGAAGGGACGTTTTTAAAACACCCTTGTTCACTTACAATTTGGCCTGAGGCTTGTCCTCGCCATAGGACTGCGCGATGACGTTGACCTCCAAGCCCGAGCCACCCGACGAAGGCATCTTGCCTCGCTTAGGAGCCTTTCCTCCCAATCTTTGGAGGCGGACCTTTTCTTCCCATGGGGGGAAGAGACGTTGACTTCCCCTTCATTTTTGTCTTCGGACAATAGAATCTTGATTCCTCCAGACACAATGTCTGGCACACCTTCGGGATAAGGGCCATCTTTGTTCCTCTCTGCCTTGCCCTCCTTCGCAGGCATCTGGTACGGTGCCGGGGCCAGCATCCTTGTTAATACAGGATCCGCTGAACCCTCGAGAAAAGGGGCTGGACACCTAATCAGCTCCGCTTTCTTTATCCAGCCCTGGAAGGAGATAGTTTGTTTAGTAATATATTACGGCATACTTAAAAAAGGGGGGGTGTTCGGAAGTCAAGTGCTTACCGGGGTATCCAGACGATTATAGTCGAGGCCCGTGTCCTCAGTAGTGTCCGGCCAATGTTTTCGTTTTTCGAAAAACAACTGTCACATCCCTTTGTGCGTAATGCCGAAGAAGTGTTGGAGGGTTCATGGTCCTTCTGGATTGAACTCCCACATATGAAGAGGCCTACGTTGGCATGGAAGGATTCAGCAAATCAACATTACTTGAATCACGCTGACAAGATCGATGTCCCTCTCAAGGAGGGTTCGGATGCGGCTTTGTAGAGTCCGCACTCCATCAACTGATCCCCAATCCAGCCCCTTGTTGGCCCATGATGCAAGCTGTAACGGTGGGCCAGGGCGAAATGTGGGTGCAGCTACCCACTTGGTGCTACGGGGCTCCGTAACATAAAACCACTCTCGCTGCCATTGGTTGTAAGTTTCGGCAAAAGAGCCTTTTGGCCAAGGAGTGTTGGTGAGCTGGCTAACTACAGCACCGCCGCACTCCACCGGTTCCCCGTCGACTACCTTTGGTTTCACACTGAAGGTCTTGAGCCATAAGCCGAAGTGTGGGGGGATTCGAAGGAAGGCCTTGCACGTAATAATGTATGCCGAGACATGGAGGAAATACTCCGAGGCTAGATCGTGAAAATCTAGTCCATAATAGAACATTAGTCCCTGGACGAAGGGGTGAAGAGCAAGCCCTAGCCCTCGAAGGAAGTGTGAGATGAACACGACCCTCTCGCCATATCTGGGGGTCGGGATAACCTGCCCTTGAGAAAGAAGCCCGTGGTGGATTTCTGCGGTCAGGTATCTGGCCGCTCGAAGCTTCGCAATATCCCCCTCTGTAATGGAGGAAGCCGCCCATCGGCCTTGAGGGCTGGGTCCGGACATAAGGGGGAAGCCCAGAGCAATGAAGTCGAAAACATTGGGTGCTAGAACTCGAGGTTGGAGAGGCTGAGGAGAAGTTTGGCGTCAAAAAGGACGGCCCCTGATTCCTTTATAAAGGCAGCAGGGATTAAACGCCTCCTCCTAAGCCTGAAAACCTGCCTATTCCTAAGGAATCTTTCCAATGGAACGGTTGGGTTACCCGCGCTCGTATTAATGAGAATCCCGCAATAAGGGGACACGATCTCTGCTTCGACAGAACATGCCAATAGCAACCACACCTCGAAACATGGAACAGCGGGACAGGAAACGGTTCAAAAAACCGGGCGAGCGTGATGTCATGTTGTAAAAAGTTGTCAGCGGATTGGACTCCAAATATTATATTCTCTCTGCAGTTGTGTGTGTGGTGTGTGTTACAGGTCCAGACACATTGATATGTCCGAACACTATTTTGGAGTTCGGAAGGAGGAACCCGCCTTGCAATGCCTAAGACAGGCCTACGCGCCGGATACCTTGTCATTGAAGCCAGGTTCAGGGGCTACTGAGGGAGTCCTGGACTAAGGGGTCCTCGGGCGCCTGGCCTGTTAGCCATGGGCCGGACTGATGGGCTATGAAGATACGAAGACCGAAGACTGCACCCGTGTCCGGATGGGACTCTCCTTGCGTGGAAGGCAAGCTTGGCGACCGAATATGTAGATTCCTTCCTTTGTAACCGACCTTGTGTAACCCTAGATCCTCCCGGTGTCTATATAAATCAGAGGACTTAGTCCGGAGAGGGAGATAGACATCATCATAACCATACAAGCTAGGCCTCTAGGGCTTAGCCATTAAGATATCGTGGTAGATCAACTCTTGTAATACTCATATTCGTCATGATCAATCAAGCAGGACGTAGGGTGTTACCTCCATAGAGAGGGCACGAACCTGGGTAAAACATTGTGTCCCCTGTCTCCTGTTACCATCGACCTTAGACGCATAGTTCGGGACCCCTTACCCGAGATCCACCAGTTTTGACACCGACAATGGGGGCTACACATGCCGGCACGACGCTTGTGCTCGGGTCCGTCCCTGCAACGCTGACAAATCTGAAGGATCGAGCTTTGGCTCACAGCCCGCCCCGCGCACGTCACCTCACCAGGTCCTTATGCCTTCATCTTATTGTGGAAAGATCAGTTATACGTCCATTTTGCATCATGCTTTTATATCGATATTTATTGCATTATGGGCTATTATTACACATTATGTCACATTACTTATGCCTATTCTCTCTTATTTTACAAGGTTTACATGAAGAGGGGGAATGCCGGTAGCTGGAATTCTGGGCTGGAAAAGAAGCAAATATTAGAGACCTATTCCGCACATCTCCAAAAGTCCCGAAACTTCACGGGAGCACATTTCAGAATATATATATAAAATATTGGGCGAAAGAAGTACCAGAGGGGGCCACCCATCGTCCACGAGGGTGGGGGCGCGCCCCCTGCCTTGTGGGCCCCCTGGTGGCCCTCCGATGCCCATCTTTGGCTATATGGAGTCTTTCGTCAAGGAAAAAAATCATAAGCAAGCTCAAGGGATGAAACTCCGCCGCCACGAGGCGGAACCTTGGCGGAAACAATCTAGGGCTCTGGCGGAGCTGTTCTGCCGGGGAAACTTCCCTCCGGGAGGGGGAAATCATCACCATCGTCATCACCAACGATCCTCTCATCGGGAGGGGGTCAATCTCCATCAACATCTTCACCAGCACCATCTCATCTCAAACCCTAGTTCATCTCTTTTATCCAATCTTTGTATCCAAACCTTAGATTGGTACATGTGGGTTGCTAGTAGTGTTGATTACTCCTTGTAGTTGATGCTAGTTGGTTTACTTGGTGGAAGATCATATGTTCAGATCCATTATCCATATTAATACCCCTCTGATTATGAACATGAATATGCTTTGTGAGTAGTTACGTTTGTTCCTGAGGACATGGGAGAAGTCTTGCTATAAGTAGTCATGTGAATTTGGTATTCGTTCGATATTTTGATGAGATGTATGTTGTCGTCCCTCTAGTGGTGTCATGTGAATGTCGCCTACATGACACTTCACCATTGTTTGGGCCTAGAGGGAAGAATTGGGAAGTAATAAGTAGATGATGGGTTGCTAGAGTGACAGAAGCTTAAACCCTAGTTTATGTGTTGCTTCGTAAGGGGCTGATTTGGATCCATATGTTTCATGCTATGGTTAGGTTTACCTTAATACTTCTGTTGTAGTTGCGGATGCTTGCAATAGGGGTTAATCATAAGTGGGATGCTTGTCCAACGAAGGATATTACCCAAGCACTGGTCCACCCACATATCAAATTATCAAAGTACCGAACGCGAATCATATGAGCGTGATGAAAACTAGCTTGACGATAATTCCCATGTGTCCTCGGGAGCGCTTTCCTTTATATAAGAGTTTATCCAGGCTTGTCCTTTGCTACAAAAAGGATTGGGCCATCTTGCTGCACCTTATTTACTTTCATTACTTGTTACTCATTACAAATTACCTTATCACAAAACTATCTGTCACATATAATTTTAGTGCTTGCAGAGAATACCTTACTGAAAAGTGAAAACTGCTTATCATTTCCTTGTGCTCCTCGTTGGATTTGACACTCTTACTTATCGAAAAGGCTACGATAGATACCCTACACTTGTGGGTCATCAAGACCCTTTTCTGGCGCCGTTGTCGGGGAGTGAAGTGCCTTTGGTAGGTGGAATTTGGTAAGGAAAAATTTATATAGTGTGCTGAAATTTACTGTCACTTGTTACTATGGAACATAATCCTTTGAGGGGCTTGTTTGGGGTATCTTCACCCCGACCAGTAGAGCAAAGAGTTTCTCCTGAACCTACTGAAAATGTTTACTTTGAAATTCCTTCGGGTATGATAGAGAAGCTGCTAGCTAATCCTTTCACAGGTGATGGAACATTACATCCCGATTTGCACCTAATCTATGTGGATGAAGTTTGTGGATTATTTAAGCTTGCAGGTATGCCCAAGGATGTTATCAAGAAGAAGGTCTTCCCTTTATCTTTTAAGGGATATGCATTGACATGGTTGAGGCTATGTGATGATATTGGATCATGGAACTACCAACGATTGAAATTGGAATTTCATCAGAAGTTTTATCCTATGCATCTTGTTCATCGTGATCGTAATTATATATATATAATTTTTGGCCTCGCGAAGGAGAAAGCATCGCTCAAGCTTGGGGAGGCTTAAGTCAATGTTATATTCATGCCCCAATCATGAGCTCTCAAAAGAAATGATTATTCAAAACTTTTATGCTCGGCTTTCTCTCAGTAATCGCTCCATGCTCGATACTTCTTGTACTGGATCTTTTATGATGAAGACTATTGAATTCAAATGGGGTTTATTGGAAATAATTAAACGCAACTCTGAAGATTGGGACCTCGACGAAGGTAAGGAGTCAGGTATAACACCTAAGTTTGATTGTGTTAAATCTTTTATGGATACCGATGCTTTCCATGAATTTAGCACTAAATATGGACTTGACTCTGAGATAGTAGCTTCTTTCTGTGAATCCTTTGCTACTCATGTCGATCTCCCTAAGGAGAAGTGGTTTAAATATAATCCTCCCATTGAAGTAAAAGTAGTTGCACCTATTAAAGTTGAAGAAAAGACTATCACTTATAATGATCCTGTTGTTCCTACTGCTTATATTGAGAAACCACCTTTCCCTGTTAGAATAAAGATCATGCTAAAGCTTCAATTGTGGTTAACAAAAGTAATATTAAGACACCTAAACCCCCTGAGAAAATTAAAGTTGAACCTAGTGTTGCTATTGTTAAAGATCTCTTGGCCGATAATATTGATGGGCATGTTATTTACTTCTACAATGAATCTGCTAGAATTGCTAGACCTGATACTAAAAATAAACATAGACCTGTTGTAGGCATGCATGTTATTTATGTTAAAATAGGAGATCATTGCTATCATGCCTTATGTGATATGGGTGCTAGTGCAAGTGCAATACCTCATTCCTTATACAAAGAAATTATGCATGATATTGCACCTGCTGAGATAGAAGAGATTGATGTTACAATTAAGCTTGCTAATAGAGATACTATTTCACCAGTTGGGATTGTTAGAGATGTTGAAGTCTTGTGTGGGAAAATTAAGTATCCTGCTGATTTTCTTGTTCTTGGTTCCCCACAAGATGACTTTTGTCCCATTATATTTGGTAGGCCCTTTTTGAATACTGTTAATGCTAAGATAGACTACAAGAAGGATATTGTTTCTGTTGGTTTAGGGGATATGTCTCATGAGTTCAATTTTGCTAAATTCTGTAGACAACCCCATGATAAAGAATTTCCTAGTAAAGATGAAATTATTGGTCTTGCTTCTATTGCTGTGCCTCCTACAGATCCTTTAGAACAATATTTGCTAGACCATGAAAATGATATGTTTATGAATGAAAGAAGGGAAATAGATGAAGTATTCTTTAAACAGGGACCTATTTTGAAACACAACTTGCCTATTGAAATCCTAGGGGATCCTCCTCCACCCAAGGGTGATCCCGTGTTTGAGCTTAAACCTTTACCTGATACTCTTAAATATGCTGATCTTGATGAGAAAGAGATATATCCTATTATTATTAGTGCTAACCTTTCAGAGCATGAAGAAAAGAAATTATTAAAAACTCTGAAGAAGCACCGTGCTGCTATTGGATATACTCTCGATGCTCTTAAGGGCATTAGTCCCACTCTATGCCAGCACAAAATAAAATTGGAGAAGGATGCTAAACCGGTTGTTGATCACCAACGATGGTTAAATCCTAAGATGAAAGAAGTGGTAAGAAAAGAAATACTAAAGCTTCTGGAGGCATGTATAATTTATCCCGTTGCTGATAGTCAGTGGGTAAGTCCTGTTCATTGTGTCCCTAAGAAGGGAGGTATTATTGTTGTTCCTAATGATAAAGATGAATTGATCCCACAAAGAATCGTTACAGGTTATAGAATGGTAATTGATTTTTGCAAATTAAATAAAGCCACTAAAAAGATCATTACCCTTTACCTTTTATTGATCAAATGCTAGAAATATTATCCAAGCATACACATTTTTTCTTTCTAGATGGTTATTCTGGTTTCTCTCAAATACCCGTGTCAAAAGAGGATCAAGAAAAGACAACTTTTACTTGCCCTTTTGGTACCTTTGCTTATAGAAATATGCCTTTTGGTTTATGTAATGCACCTGCTAGCTTTCAAAGATGTATGACTGCTATATTCCCTGACTTTTGTGAAAAGATTGTTGAGGTATTCATGGATGATTTCTCTATTTATGGGACTTTCTTTTGATGATTGCTTAAGCAACCTTGATCGAGTTTTGTAGAGATGTGAAGAAACTAATCTTGTCTTGAATTGGGAGAAGTGCCACTTTATGGTTAATGAAGGTATTGCCTTGGGGCATAAAATTTCTAAAAGAGGTATTGAAGTTGATAAAGCTAAAGTTGATGCTATTGAAAAGATGCCGTGTCCTAAGGACATTAAAGGTATAAGAAGTTTCCTTGGTCATGCCGGTTTTTATAGGAGGTTCATTGAGGACTTCTCTAAAATCTCTAAGCCTCTGACTAATCTCTTACAAAAATATGTTCCTTTTGTCTTTGATGATGATTGTGTAGAAGCATTTGAAATACTTAAGAAAGCTTTGGTTTCTGCACCTATTGTTCAACCTCCTGATTGGAATTTACCATTTGAAATTATGTGTGATGCTAGTTATATGCTGTAGGGGCTGTTCTAGGACAAAGAGTTGATAAGAAATTAAATGTTATCCAATATGGTAGTAAAACTCTAGACAGCGCCCAAAGAAATTATGCTACTACTGAAAAAGAATTTTTAGCAGTTGTATTTGCTTGTGATAAGTTCAGACCTTATATTGTTGATTCTAAAGTAACTGTTCACACTGATCATGCTGCTATTAAATATCTTATGGAAAAGAAATATGCTAAACCTAGACTTATTAGATGGGTCCTCTTGCTACAAGAATTTGATTTGCATATTATTGATAGAAAGGGAGCTGAGAACCCCATTGCAGAGAACTTGTCTAGGTTAGAGAATGTTCTTGATGACCCACTACCTATTGATGATAGCTTTCCTGATGAACAATTAGCTACAATAAATGCTTCTCGTACTGCTCCATGTTATGCTGATTATGCTAATTACACTGTTGCTAAATTTATACTACCTAGTTTCACATACCAGCAAAAGAAAAAGTTCTTCTATGATTTAAGGCATTACTTCTAGGAAGACCCACGCCTTTATAAAGAAGGATTAGATGGTGTTATTAGACGTTGTGTACCTGAGCATGAATAGGAACAGATCCTATGCAAGTGTCACTCCGAGGCTTATGGAGGACACCACGCTGGAGATAGAACTGCACACAAGGTATTGCAATCCGGTTTTTATTGGCCTACTCTCTTCAAGGATGCCCGTAAGTATGTTTTGTCTTGTGATGAATGTCAGAGAATTGGTAATATTAGTAGACGTCAAGAAATGCCTATGAATTATTCACTTATTATTGAACCATTTCATGTTTGGGGTTTTGATTATATGGGACCGTTTCCTTCCTCTAATGGGTATACACATATTTTAGTTGTTGTTGATTACGTTACTAAGTGGGTAGAAGCTATTCCAACTAGTAGTGCTAATCATAAAACCTCTATTAAGATGCTTAAAGAAGTTATTTTTCCAAGGTTTGGAGTCCCTAGATATTTAATGACTGATGGTGGTTCACATTTCATTCATGGTGCTTTTCGTGAAATGCTTGCTAAGTATGATGTTAATCATAGAATTGCATCTCCTTATCATCCACAGTCTAGTGGTCAAGTAGAACTTAGCAATAGAGAGCTTAAATTAATTTTGCAGAAGACTGTCAATAGATCTAGAAAGAATTGGTCCAAGAAACTTGATGATGCTTTATGGGCCTACATAACTGCATATAAAAATCCTATGGGTATGTCTCCGTATAAAATGGTTTATGGTACAGCATGTCACTTACCTCTTGAATTAGAACATAAGGCATATTGGGCTAGTAAAGAGCTCAACTATTACTTCAAACTTGCTGATGAGCAGAGGCTTTTTGACATTATCTCACTTGATGAATGGAGAACCCATGCTTATGAGAATGCCAAACTGTTTAAAGAAAAAGTTAAAAGATGGCATGACAAAAGGATACAAAAACGTGAGTTTAATGTAGGTGATTATGTATTGTTATACAACTCTCGTTTAAGATTTTTTGTAGGAAAACTCCTCTCTAAATGGGAAGGTCCTTACGTCATCGAGGAGGTCCCTTGTTCTGGTGCCATAAAAATTCAGCAACTTCGAAGGAACAAATCCGAAGGTGGTGAACGGTCAAAGAATCAAACATTATATCTCAGGTAATCCTATAAATGTTGAAACTAATGTTATTGAAACCGTAACCCCGGAGGAATACATAAGGGACACTTTCCAGAACGTTTCAGACTCCGAAAAGGAATAGGTACGTGGTACGGTAAGTAAACCGACTCCAAAATAGTTCTAATGGCAATTTTTCTCCATTTTGGAATATTTAAGAAAATAGGAAAATAAGAAGCAGACCAGAAAGGACACGAGGCTTCCACGAGGGTGGAGGGCGCGCCCCTGCCTCATGGGCACTTCGTGTGCTCTCCGGACTCCGTTTTCTTGCATGATACTTCTTTTGGTCGGTAAAAAATCACTATATAATCTCCCGAAGGTTTTGACCACCGTATCACGCAAACATCCTCTGTCTTTGTTTCGAGCTGTTTCTGCTGCAGATTAGAGCAATATGTCGTCCAAAGATTCGAAGGGATAAAGCTATGTGGCTGATTACCTTGCAGATCATAAGGTCTACGGGGACTTGGAGCATTGTGGTTGGACCATGGAGGAAGAAGAAGACTATGAGCCTAGGGGAAAGGAGGAGACGAGCTCAGATGAAGATGAAGTCCCATTACCTCAACCTGGGGACATGCATGTGGAATTCAAAAAGTCAAGCCTCCCCAATAGAGCAAAGAAACCTAAGATCAAGTTTATCCCTTTTTCGTCTCTTGTAGGAGAACAAACAAGAACTATGCAAAAAGGTATTAAGCCTTGAGCGGGAGATCGAGGGCCTAAGGGAGCAAAATTCTATTCTCAAGCGCAAATTAAGGAAGAAGCTCACATCATCAACAACTCCATCATCACCACCTCCGAAGAAGGAGACATAAACACATGGGTATGGGCACTCCCCTTGGCAACTGCCAAGCTTGGGGGAGTGCCCCGGTATCGTATCACCATCACTTTTATCTTTACCTTTTTCTTAGTTCGATCATTTTGGTAATATCTTGATCTAGTAGAATAAAGTTTTAGTATGATCTAGTTTTAGTTTTGCTTTATGATCCTTATATGTAATTGAGTCCGTGAGCTATATATAATAAAGATTAGTGTTGAGTCAAGGGCTTGATTATTTTGCTATGATCTTGAGGGAATAGAATAAAAGAGAAGAAATAAAAAGAAATAAAGAGATCATATGGATCTTATGGAGAGTAATGACTTCACATATAAATAGTATGATGAATAAAAGTTGTTGAGAGTTGACAAACATAGTTTTGGTCATTGTTGCAATTAATAGGAAGTAATAAAGAAAGAGAGGTTTTCACATATAAATATACTATCTTGGACATCTTTTATAATTGTGAGCACTCATTAAAGTATGATATGCTAAAGAGTTGACTTTGGACAAGGAAGACAACGTAATGGGTTATGTTTTCTTACATCTGAGATAAATTATATTGTCATGGATCATCCAACATGTTGAGCTTGCCTTTCCCTCTCTTGCTAGACAATTTGTTTGCACCAAGTAAAGATACTACTTGTGCTTCCAAATATCCCTAAACCTAGTTTTGCCATGAGAGTCCACCATATCTACCTATGGATTGAGTAAGATCCCTCAAGTAAGTTGTCATCATTGCAAGCAATAAGAATTGCTCTCTAAATATGTATGACTTATTAGTGTGGAGAAAATAAGCTTTATACGATCTTGTGATGTGGAAGAAATAAAAGCGACGGACTGCATAATAAAGGTCCATATCACAAGTGGCAATATAAAGTGACGTTCTTTTGCATTAAGATTTCGTGCATCCAACCATAAAAGCACATGACAACCTCTGCTTCCCTCTGCGAAGGGCATATCTTTTATTCTTGTCTTATACTTAATATAAGAGTCACGGTGATCTTCACCTTTCCTTTTTACATTTTATCCTTTGGCAAGCACAATGTATTGGAAAGATCCTGATATATATATATGGCTAATTGGATGTGGGTTTTCATGAACTATTATTGTTGACATTACCCTTGAGGTAAAAAGTTGGGAGGCAAAACTATAAGCCCCTATCTTTCTCCGTGTCCAATTAAAACTTCATAACCATAAATATCGCGTGAGTGTTAGCAATTGTGAAAGACTAAATGATGGTTGAGTATGTGGACTTGCTGATAAGCTCTTATATTGACTCTTTCCTATGTTATGATAAATTGCAATTGCTTCAATGACTGAGATTACAGTTTGTTAGTGTTCAATGAAGTTTCTAATTCATACTTGAGTATGTGAATGAATTGTCACTTTAGCAAAAGAGATCATATGACAATATATATATATATATATGTATGTTGCTGTTATAAGAATGATCATAATGCCCTCATGTCCATATTTTATTTTATCGACACCTCTATCTTTAAACATCTGGACATATTTTCGATTTCGGCTTTCACTTGAGGACAAGCGAGGTCTAAGCTTGGGGAAGTTGATACGTCCATTTTGCATCATGTTTTTATATCGATATTTATTGCATTATGGGATGTTATTACAAATTATGTCACAATACTTATGCCTATTCTCTCTTATTTTACAAGGTTTACATGAAGAGGGGGAATGTCGGAAGCTGGAATTCTGGGCTGGAAAAGGAGCAAATATTAGAGACCTATTCTGCACATCTCCAAAAGTCCCGAAGCTTCACGGGAGCACGTTTTAGAATATATAAAAAATATTGGGCAAAATAAGTACCAGAGGGGGGCCACCCACTGTCCATGAGGGTGGGGGGCGCGCCCTACCCCCTGGGCACGCCCCCTGCCTTGTGGGCCCCCTGGTGGCCCTCCTATGCCCATCTTTGGCTATATGGAGTCTTTCGTCGAGGAAAAAAATCATAAGCAAGCTCACAGGACAAAACTCCGCCGCCACGAGGCGGAACCTTGACGGAACCAATCTAGGGCTCCGGCGGAGCTGTTCTGCCGGGGAAACTTCCCTCCGGGAGGGGGAAATCATCACCATCGTCATCACCAACGATCCTCTCATCGGGAGGGGGTCAATCTCCATCAACATCTTCACCAGCACCATCTCATCTCAAACCCTAGTTCATCTCTTGTATCCAATCTTTGTATCCAAACCTAAGATTGGTACCTGTGGGTTGCTAGTAGTGTTGATTACTCCTTGTAGTTGATGCTAGTTGGTTTACTTGGTGGAAGATCATATGTTCAGATCCATTATGCATATTAATACCCCTCTGATTATGAACATGAATATGCTTTGTGAGTAGTTACGTTTGTTCCTGAGGACATGGGAGAAGTCTTGCTATAAGTAGTCATGTGAATTTCGTATTCGTTCGATATTTTGATGAGATGTATGTTGTCATCCCTCTAGTGGTGTCATGTGAACGTCGACTACATGACACTTCACCATTGTTTGGGCCTAGAGGGAGGCAATGGGAAGTAATAAGTAGATGATGGGTTGCTAGAGTGACAGAAGCTTAAACCCTAGTATATGTGTTGCTTCGTAAGGGGCTGATTTGGATCGATATGTTTCATGCTATGGTTAGGTTTACCTTAATACTTCTGTTGTAGTTGTGGATGCTTGCAATAGGGGTTAATCATAAGTGGGATGCTTGTCCAAGGAAGGACAGTACCCAAGCACTGGTCCACCCACATATCAAATTATCAAAGTACCGAACGCGAATCATATGAACGTGATGAAAACTAGCTTGACGATAATTCCCATGTGTCCTCGGGAGCGCTTTCCTTTATACAAGAGTTTATCCAGGCTTGTCCTTTGCTACAAAAAAGATTGGTCCATCTTGCTGCACCTTATTCACTTTCATTACTTGTTACTCGCGACAAATTACCTTATCACAAAACTATCTATTACAGATAATTTTAGTGCTTGCAGAGAATACCTTACTGAAAAGTGAAAACTGCTTATCATTTCCTTCTGCTCCTCATTGGGTCCGATACTCTTACTTATTGAAAAGGCTACGATAGATCCCCTACACTTGTGGGTCATCAATAAGCGGCAGGACAGCAATCGCGTTTACGAGTATGCTCTCCTCTCGGACAAACCCACAAGAATCCCAGGAGTTTGGCTACAGGTGGCCCCACCGGCCGCCCCTTCTTTTACGCAATTCGCTTGCACATTAAAGGGGGGCTCCTAAGCACCATGCTTTGGGAGCTCCTACTAACTCTGTAGCCCTCACCCCTGTCCTTGACCACGGCATCACGACCTGGCATACCAGTGGCGGCCGAGCCACTCGAGGGTCAGGACCCAAGGACGTAGAGCACTTAGATGAGCGGGGAAGAGGGAGGCCGACGTGAGCCCTACCTGGAAGCATCACCGTTAAGGAGCAATCAAGCTCTACGCAAAGGAATCACCTCAGGCTCGCTAAGATAAGTCACCCATACATGTTAGCATGAACTCCACCGTCCGATGCTTTCGACCCCCGCAATCTCTCTCTGGCAATGCCACTTCCCTTTTCGGCCTCCAAGGATCTGCTTGCACGCCAAAGGGGACCCCTTGAGCATGGCGCCTCAGGAGCTCTTACCGGACCACGGGCCGCTCACCTCCTGGCCTTGACCACATCATCGCGACTTGGAATACCAGTGACGACTGAAGCCTGCCTGGGGACTGGGACCTGCCGGCGCTGAGAGCAAAGCTACCCCAAGAACGAAAAGGGGGAACAATGCCAAAGCGAGACACACAGACGCATCCTTACACTAAGAATAATAAGCCTCGGAGCAAAAGCATTACGGTTTTTTTACATACCCCCACAGGGTTTGTCAAGATTTTTTGCAGGAAAACAAAAGAAGGAAGCATCAAGGGACCCCTGCTGCTGGGCATCACCGATGACGCTGGGTGGACGTCGCGGCCACACTCCAGGCGTGGCGTGAGCTCGGTGGCACGTAGCTATCGTCACTGGGCTCGGGAGAGTCGCTGGATTCCCAGGAGTCGCCACTGCTGCTGGAGCGGTTGTCGGCGAGGCCAGAGGCGGGCTCAACGCCCGCGGCCGCGCCACGCGGGCTGCTTCCTCTAGAGCAGCACTCGAGCCGTCGGCCTTCCTCATCGAAGACCTTGAAGAACAATGTGGAGTTGCCATCATATTCTAAGTGGATGGCGAGGGCCCCTTCTGGACCACTGATGTCGCTTGAAGCCACGTCGGTATTTCCCCAAAGAGGAAGGGATGATGCAGCACAGCGGCGGTAGGTATTTCCCTCACATACGAAACAAAGGTTATCGAACCAGTAGGAGAACCAAGCAACACAACATAAACATCCCCTGCACACAGATAACAAGTCCTCGCAACCCGACGTGTTGAAGGGGTTGTCAATCCCTTCCGGGTACGGTGCCTCAAGATAGGCAAACGAAGGTGAGATAAAATTGTAGTAGATTGATAGATCGAACACAAAATAAAATAAATAAGAATAAATTGCAGCAAGGTATTTTTGTATTTGTGGTTTAATAGATCTGAAAACAAAAGCAAAGGAAAAGTAGATCGCAAAGGAAAATATATGAGAAAGAGACATGTGGGCCGTAGGTTTCACTAGTGGCTTCTCTTGAGAAAAATAGCAAACGGTGGGTGAACAAATTACTGTTGGGCAATTGATAGAACTTCAAATACTCATGATGATATCTAGGAAATGATCATTACATAGGCATCACCTCCAAGATTAGTAGACCGACTCCTGCCTGCATCTACTACTATTACTCCACACATCGACCGCTATCCAGCATGCTGCTACCTCTTGAGCACTGCGTTTGTTTTCCCTTGAAGAGGAAAGGGTGATGCAACAAAGTAGTGTAAGTATTTCCCTCAGTTTTTGGGAACCAAGGTATCAATCCAGTAGGAGACTACACGCAAGTCCCTCGTACCTACACAAACAAATAAGAACCTCACAACCAACACGATAAATGGGTTGTCAATCCCTTCACGGTCACTTACGAGAGTGAGATCTGATAGAGATAATAATAATAAGATAAATATTTTCGGTATTTTTATGATATAGATTGGAATATAAAGATTGCAAAATAAATGGTGCCAGAAATAACTAGTTGACAGGAGATTAATATATCAGAGAATAGACCCGGGGGCCATAGGTTTCACTAGTGGCTTCTCTCAAGATAGCATAAGTATTACGGTGGGTGACCAAATTACTGTCGAGCAATTGATAGAAAAGTGCATAATTATGAGAATATCTAGGCATGATCATGTATATAGGCATCACGTCCGTGACAAGTAGACCAAAATGATTCTGCATCTACTACTATTACTCCACACATCGACCGCTATCCAGCATGCATCTACAGTATTAAGTTCATAAGAACGGAGTAACGCATTAGGCAAGATGACATGATGTAGAGGGATAAACTCAAGCAATATAATATAAATCCCATCTTTTTATCCTTGATGGCAACAATACAATATGTGCCTTGCTGCCCCTGCTGTCACTGGGAAAGGACACCGCAAGATTGAACCCAAAGCTAAGCACTTCTCCTATTGCAAGAAAGATCAATCTAGTAGGCCAGACCAAATTGATAATTCGAAGAGACTTGTAAATATAAGCAGTCATACATAAAAGATTTCAGAGAAGAATCAAATATTGTTCATAGATAAACTTGATCATAAACCCACAATTCATCAGATCTCGACAAACACACCGCAAAAAGAGTTACATCAAATAGATATCCAAGAAGATCGAGGAGAACATTGTATTGAGATCCAAAGAGAGAGAATAAGCCATCTAGCTAATAACTATGGACCGAAGGTCTGTGCAAACTACTCACTCATCATCGGAGAGGCTATGGTGTTGATGTAGAAGCCCTTCGTGACTGATTCCCCCTCCAGCGGAGCTCCGGAAAAGGCCCCAAGATGGGATCTCTTGGGTACAGAAGGTTGCGGCGGTGGAAATAGGGTTTCGTGGTGCTCCTGGATGATTTCAGTGTATATGGATATATATATAGGAGGAAGAAGTAGGTCGGTGGAGCCATGAGCAGCCCACGAGGGTGGGGGACGCGCCCAGGGGGCAGGCATGCCTCCCTGCCTCGTGGCCTCCTCGTTGATTTCTTGACGTCCACTCCAAGTCCTCTGGATCATGTTTGTTCCAAAAATAACTCTCCCGAAGGTTTCATTCCGTTTGGATTCCGTTTGATATTCCTTTTCTGCGAAACACTGAAATAGGCAAAAAAAACATCAATTTGCATTGGGCCTTGGGTTAGTAGGTTAGTCCCAAAAATGATATAAAAGTGTATGAATAAGCCCATTAACATCCAAAATATATAATATAATAGCATGGAACAATCAAAAATTATAGATACGTTGGAGCGTATCAAGCATCCCCAAGCTTAATTCCTGCTCGTCCTCGAGTAGGTAAATGATAAAAACAGAATTTTTGATGTGGAATGCTACCTAGCATAATTCTCAATGTAATTTTGTTTATTGTGGCATGAATGTTCAGATCTGAAAGATTCAAGACAAAATTTTAATATTGACATAAAAATAATAATACTTCAAGCATACTAACAAAGCAATTATGTCTTCTCAAAATAACATGGCCAAAGAAAGTTATCCCTACAAAATCATATAGTCTGGCTATGCTCTATCTTCACCACACAAAGTATTTAAATCATGCACAACCCCAATGACAAGCCAAGCAATTGTTTCATACTTCTGATGTTCTCAAACTTTTTCAATCTTCACGCAATACATGAGCGTGAGGCATGGACATAGCACTATATATGGAATAGAATGGTGGTTGTGGAGAAGACAAAAAGGAGAAGATAGTCTCACATCAACTAGGCGTATCAACGGGCTATGGAGATGCCCATCAATAGATATAAATGTGAGTGAGTAGGGATTGCCATGCAATGGATGCACTAGAGCTATAAGTGTATGAAAGCTCAAAAAGAAACTAAGTGGGTGTGCATCCAACTCGCTTGCTCACGAAGACCTAGGGCATTTTGAGGAAGCCCATCATTGGAATATACAAGCCAAGTTCTATAATGTAATCCCACTAGTATATGAAAGCGACAACATAGGAGACTCTCTATCATGAAGATCATGGTGCTACACTGAAGCACAAGTGTGGTAAAAGGATAGTAACATTGCTCCTTCTCTCTTTTTCTCTCATTTTTCATTTTCATTTTCTTTTTCTTTTTTTATTTGGGCCTTTTCTATTTTTCATGGCCTTTTTTTTATTTTTTTATTTTCGTCCGGAGTCTCATCCCGACTTGTGGGGGAATCATAGTCTCCATCGTCCTTTCCTCACTTGGGACAATGCTCTAATAATGATGATCATCACACTTTTATTTACTTACAACTTGATACTAGAACAAAATATGACTCTATGTGAATGCCTCCGGCGGTGTACCGGGATGTGCAATGAATCAAGAGTTACATGTATGAAAGAATTATGAACGTGGCTTTGCCACAAATACGATGTCAACTACATGATCATGCAAAGCAATATGCCAATGATGAAGCGTGTCATAATAAACGGAATGGTGGTAAGTTGCATGGCAATATATCTCGGAATGGCTATGGAAATGCCATAATAGGTAGGTATGGTGGCTGTTTTGAGGAAGGTATATGGTGGGTTTATGGTACCGGCGAAAGTTGCGCGGTACTAAAGAGGCTAGCAATGGTGGAAGGGTGAGAGTGCGTATAATCCATGGACTCAACATTAGTCATAAAGAACTCACATACTTATTGCAAAAATTTATTAGTTATCGAAACAAAGTACTACGCGCATGCTCCTAGGGGGATAGATTGGTAGGAAATTATGCTCCGACTTCATCACATAACGGTTCACCATACGTGCATGCTACGGGAATCAAAAACTTTAACACAAGTATTTATCAAATTCACAACTACTCAACTCTAGCATGACTCTAATATCACCATCTTTATATCTCAAAACAATTATCAACATCAACTTCTCATAGTACTCAATGCACTTTCTATGATAGTTTTTATTATACCCATCTTGGATGCCTATCATATTAGGACAAATTTCATAACCAAAGCAAATTACCATGCTGTTCTAAAGGACTCCAAAAATAATATAATTTAAGCATGAGATATCAATAATTTCTATAAAATAAAACCACCACCGTGCTCTAAAAGATATAAGTGAAGCACTAGAGCAAAATTATCTAGCTCAAAAGATATAAGTGAAGCACATAGAGTATTCTAATAAATTACAAATCATGTATGTCTCTCCAAAAAGGTGTGTACAGCAAGGATGATTGTGGTTAACTAAAAATCAAAGACTCAAATCATACAAGACGCTCCAACCAAAACACATATCATGTGGTGAATAAAAATATAGTCTCAAGTAAAGTTAACGATAGAAGAAGACGAAAGAGGGGATGCCTTCCGGGGCATCCCCAAGCTTAGGCTTTTGGTTGTCCTTTAATTTTACCTTGGTGTGCCTTGGGAATCCCCAATCTTAGGCTCTTGCCACTCCTTATTCCTTAATCCATCAAATTTTCAGCCAAAACTTGAAAACTTCACAACACAAAACTTAAACAGAAAATCTCATGAGCTCCGTTAGTATAAGAAAACAAACCACCACGTAAGGTACTGGTAATGAACTCATTCTTTATTTATATTGGTGTTAAACCTACTGTATTCCAACTTCTCTATGGTTCATAACCTCCGATACTAGCCATAGATTCATCAAAATAAGCAAACAACACGCGAAAAACAGAATCTGTCAAAAACAGAACAATCTGTAGTAATCTGTAGGTTTCAAATACTTCTGTAACCCCAAAAATTCTAAAATAAATTGATGGACGTGAGTAATTTATCTATTAATCATCTTCAAAAAGAACCAACCTAATTGCACTCTCCAGTAAAAAAATGGCAGCAAATCTCGTGAGCGCTAAAGTTTATGTTTTTTTACAGCAAGATCGCAAAGACTTTCCCCAAGTCTTCCCAAAGGTTCTACTTGGCACAAACACTAATTAAAAGCATAAAAACACATCTAAACAGAGTCTAGATGAATTATTTATTACTAAACAGAACCAAAAATTAAGAAACAAAAATAAAATTGGGTTGCCTCCCAACAAGCGCTATCGTTTAACGCCCCTAGCTAGGCATTGATAGTTTCAATGATGCTCACATGAAAGACAAGAATTGAAGCACAAAGAGAGCATCATAAAACACGTGACAAACACATCTAATTATAACATACTTACTATACATAGGCATCTTATGGGCAAACAAATTATCAAGGCAAGCAAAAACTAGCATATGCAAGGAAGCAGAAAGAAACAATAGCAATCTCAACATAACAAGAGGTAATTTAGTAACATGAAAATTTCTACAATAATATTTTCCTCTCTCATAATAATTACATGTGGGATCATAAGCAAATTCAACAAAATAGCAATCACATAAAATATTTTCAACACGATCCACATGCATGCAAAGTTGACACTCTTCCAAAATAGTTTGATTAACATTAACTAAAGTCATGACCTCTCCAAACCAATTTTATCAAAAACTTCATAAGATTGAACATTCTCCAAATATGTGGGATCTAAAGTTGACACTCTTCCAAACCCACTTTCAATAATATTGCAAACACTATTATCAATCTTATATTCATCATGGGGCTTAAATAAATTTTCAAGATCAAAAGAAGAATCACCCCAATCATGATCATTGCAACAAATAGTAGTCATAGAAAAACTAGCATCCCCAAGCTTGTGGTTTTGCATATCATTAACATAATTGACATTAAGAGAATTTATAATAACATCATTGTAATCATGCTTTTCATCGAAGGAACTATCAAGTATGGGTGCAATAGCAGCGATCTCATGTTTAACATAAGGAAATATAGCAAATTCATCTTCATAAATATTGGCATCATGGCCATAAGAATAGCAAGCATCATGTTCATCAAGGGATATTTCAATCAAATCATCGGAATCATAATTATCTATAGATTCATGCATATCATTATTTTCTTCCGAAGCAACGGTCATTCTTTCAATAAATTCTTTGACATAGACATTATGAGCATAGTTTTCATAGCAATATTTAAGTATGTCAAAATTTTCAGATTAGTAGAGAGTAATATCATACTTTTCAATCAAAGAAGCAACTTCATAAGCACCCTTAAAAGCAACAAATTCTTCAATTTGTTCGATATCATAGTAACTATGAACATCCTTTGCATAAGAAGATAAGATTTCATTATCATTAAACTCACATAGGTAGGGGAGGTGTTTTTTAGGGTTCTTAGAGCAATAAGTAAAATCAAAAATTTCACAAAGATTCCAAGCATAACATAGCAATCTGTTTATTTGATCCCATAAGAGTGTCCCTTTTTCAGACAAACGGTGGTGCACAAAATGAGCATGCTCATCTAAAGATTTCCCATCAACTAGGCTAGTTGGGGTTTCAGCACAAGCGCATAAGGATCAAAGATGATCCAAGTAGAACACTTTAAGTGGATCCGTATCAATAGATTTTTAGTGAGCAAAGATGCAAGCAAATAGAAGGCACATGGAAACACAAACAAAAAGACATACAGGAAGAGGGTGAAGAAAAGGCAAAGGCAAAGGTGAAGTGGGGAAGAGGAAAACGAGAGGCAAATGTCAAATAATGCAATGCGAGGGATAAGAGTTTGTGATGGGTACTTGGTATGTCTTGACTTGTGCGTAGATCCCTGGCAACGGAGCCAGAAATCCTTCTTGCTACCTCTTGAGCACTGCGTTGGTTATCCCATGAAGAGGAAAGGGTGATGCAGCAAAGTAGCGGAAGTATTTCCCTCAGTTTTTGAGAGGTATCAATCCAGTAGGAGACTACACGCAAGTCCCTCGTACCTACACAAACAAATAAGAACCTCGCAACTAATGCGATAAAGGGGTTGTTAATCCCTTCACGGTCACTTACGAGAGTGAGATCTGATAGAGATAATAATAATAAGATAAATATTTTTGGTATTTTTATGATATAGATTGGAATATAAAGATTGCAAAATAAACAATGCCATAAATAACTAGTTGACGAGAGATTAATATAATAGAGAATAGACCCGGGGGCCATAGGTTTCACTAGTGGCTTCTCTCAAGATAGCATAAGTATTACGGTGGGTGAAAAAATTACTGTCGAGCAATTGATAGAAAAGTGCATAATTATGAGAATATCTAGGCATGATCATGTATATAGGCATCACGTCCACGACAAGTAGACCGAAACGATTCTGCATCTACTACTATTACCCCACACATCGACCGCTATCCAGCATGCATCTAGAGTATTAAGTTCATAAGAACAGAGTAACGCATTAGTCAAGATGACATGATGTAGAGGGATAAAATCAAGCAATATGATATAAACACCATCTTTTTATCCTTGATGGCAACAATACAATACGTGCCTTGCTGCCCCTGCTGTCACCGGGAAAGGACACCGCAAGATTGAACCCAAAGCTAAGCACTTCTCCTATTGCAAGAAAGATCAATCTAGCAGGTCAAACCAAACTAATAATTCGAAGAGACTTGCAAAGATAACCAATCATACATAAAAGATTTCAGAGAAGAATCAAATATTGTTCATAGATAAACTTGATCATAAACCCACAATTCATCAGATCTCGACAAACACACCGCAAAAAGAGTTACATCAAATAGATCTCCAAGAAGATCGAGGAGAACATTGTATTGAGATCCAAAGAAAGAGAAGAAGCCATCTAGCTAATAACTATGGACCTGAAGGTCTGTGGTAAACTACTCACACATCATCGGAGAGGCTATTGTGTTGATGTAGAAGCCCTCCGTGATCGATTCCCCCTCCGGCGGAGCTCTGGAAAAGGCCCCAAGATGGGATCTGTTGGGTACAGAAGGTTGCGACGGTGGAAATAGGGTTTTGTGGTGCTCCTGGATGTTTTTGCAGTATATGGATATATATAGGAGGAAGAAGTTGGTCGGTGGAGCCACGAGGGGCCCACGAGGGTGGGGGCGCGCCCAGGGGGGCAGGCGCGCTCCCTGCCTCGTGGCCTCCTTGTTGATTTCTTGACATCCACTCCAAGTCCTCTGGATCACATATGTTCCAAAAATAACTCCCCCGAAGGTTTCATTCTGTTTGGATTCCGTTTGATATTCCTTTTTTGCGAAACACTCAAATAGGCAAAAACAACAATTTGCACTGGACCTTGGGTTAGTAGGTTAGTCCCAAAAATAATATAAAAGTGTATAAATAAGCCCATTAACATCCAAAACAAATAATATAATAGCATGGAACAATAAAAAAATATAGATACGTTGGAGACGTATCTGCATCTAGTGTATTAATTTCATGGAGAAACAGAGTAATGCAATAAGAATGATGACATGATGTAGACAAGATCTATACATGTAGAGATAGACCCCATCATTTTATCCTTAGTAGCAACGGTACATACGCATCGGTTCCCCTTCTTTCACTGGGATCAAGCACCGTAAGACCGAACCCACTACAAAGCACCTCTTCCCATTGCAAGATAAATAGATCAAGTTGGCCAAACAAAACCCAAATATTGGAGAAGAAATATGAGGCTATAAGCAATCATGCATAAAAGAGATCAAAGAAACTCAAATACTTTCATGGATATATAAAGATAGATCTGATCATAAACTCAAAGTTCATCGATCCCAACAAACACACTGCAAAAGAGTTACATCATATGGATCTCCAAGAGACCATTGTACTGAGAATCAAGAGAGAGAGATAGATAGATAGATAGATAGATAGATAGAGAGAGAGAGAAAGCCATCTAGCTACTAACTACGGACCCGAAGGTCTACAAAGAACTACTCACACATCATCGGAGAGGCACCAATGGAGGTGGTGAACCCCATCCGAGATGGTGTCTAGATTGGATCTGGTGGTTCTAGACTCTGTGGCAGCTGGATGAATATTTCGTCGACTCCCCTAGGGTTCTGGGAATATTGGGGTATTTATAGAGCAAAGAGGCGGTCCGGGGCACCCGCGGTGGGCACAACCCACTAGGGCGCGCCTGGGCCTCCTGGCGCGCCCTGGTGGGTTGTGCTCTCCTCGGAGCACCCCCAGGCGTAGCCAGGGCCCATTATGTTCCTTCTGGTCCAAAAAAATCTCCGTAAAGTTTCATTGCATTTGGAATCCGTTTGATATTGATTTCCTACGATGTAAAAAACATGTAGAAAACAACAACTGACACTTGGCACTATAAACTGATATCGTGAGAATAACACATCTAGCATGGAAAATATTAGCCATCCCTCACCGCTTCGTGAGCGAAACGAACACACAAAAGAGAAGTTTATTTTGAAAATTAGAGATGGCACATGAAATTTGCTTAGAACGGCAAAATAATACCGCATATAGGTAGATATAGTGGACTCATGTGGCAAAACTGGTTTAAAGGATTTTGGACGCACAAGTAGAGATCAGACTTAGTGCAAAATGAAGGATAGCAAAAAGATTGAGAAGCGACCAACCAAGAAACGGATAATCTCATAAGCAAGCATTAAGCATAATTAACACCGAATAATGCACCACAAGTAGGATATATTTTTGTTGCATAATTATTGACTTTCGTGCTTGCATAGGGAATCACAAACCTTAACACCAATATTCTTACTAAAGCATAATTACTCATCAACATAACTCACATATCACATCATCATATCTCGAAACTATTACTAAGAATCAAGGTTATTTTGTCCAATGATCTTCATTGAAGTTTTTATTATATCCTTCTTGGATATCTATCACTTTGGGACTAATTTTTATGTGTTGCTTTTGACAAGCGCAGACAAATATAAGTGAAGATCATGAGCATAATATTTCTTTCGTCCTATCAAATTAATTTAAGTGAAGCAAGAGAGAATTTCTTGAAAATTTTACTAACTCTCAAATAAATCTAAGTGAAACAAGAGAGCATTTATTCAAAAATACTAAAGCACACCGTGCTCAAAAATATATAAGTGAAGCACTAGAGCAAGTCCATAGCTCATAAAAAATTTAAGTGAGGCATAAAGAGCAATTCTAACAAGTCATGACATAATTTTGGCTCTCTCAAATAGGTGTGTCCAGCAAGTGATCAAGACTTAAAACACAAAATAAAACAAGTAAAAACTCATATCATACAAGACGCTCCAAGCAAAACACATAGTATGTGACGAATAAAAATATAGCTTCGAGTAAAATACCGATGGTCGTTTAGAAGAAAGAGGGGATGCCACTCGGGGGTATCCCCAAGCGTAGTTGGTTGCTCATTTTTGGATAATAGCTTGGGATGACGGGGCATCCCCAAGCTTAGGCTCTTATACTCCTTATTCCTTCATCCATCATAAGATAACCCAAAACTTGAAAACTTCAATCACACAAAACTCAACAAAACCTTCGTGAGATCCGTTAGTATAAGAAAATAAATCACTACTATTAGTGCTGTTATCAAACCAATTCATATTTTGTTCTTGCATTATATCTACTATATTCCAACTTTTCTATGGCAAAAACTCATCAAAGGAAACCATAGAGCCATCAAAACAAGCACACAACGCAAAGAAAACAGAAGCTGTCAAAACACAATAGTCTGTAGCAATCTGACTATTTAGAATACTTATGTAACTCAAAAAATTCTGAATAATTAGGACGACCTGAGCAATTTTTATACTGATCTAATGCAAAAGGAATGGGTATTTTATCATGCTCGGGTTAAAAATGAGAATTAATTTCATGAGAGCAAAAGTTTCTGTTGTTCCCGCAAGATCAAACAACGATCACCCAAGAAGATCCTAAAGGCTTTACTTGGCACAAACACTAATTAAAACATAAAATACACAATCATAACAATAGCATAATTGTGCTAACACTCAAAAACAGGAAGCAAAAAGAAAAAATAAATTTTATTCACTGGGTTGCCTCCCAACAAGCGCTATAGTTTTACGCCCTTGGCTAGGCATAAAGCAAGGATCTAAGTTTTGTCTTCCGAAGTTTTGGCAACTTTTGTAAGGGTTTTCTCAAACCCGGGAGGCTCTTTACGCTTCCCTAAATTCTCCGGGAAAGAAACCATATTAATATCCAAAATACCCAATCGCTTTTTGCAAAGGGTAATCAGGGTATTCATGCGATTGATACTACCATTTAGGTGTTTGAGGGGTTCATTATATTTATGTATTTCAACCATATGTTTATGTAAATCACCAAGTTTGTCCAACATTTGAGCCCCCTCAGGGGTAAAAGAAAACCCCTTCTTTTGAGGTGGAATTCTCAAAATTCCTTCTAAAATTTCATAGGCAGCATTGACATCAAGCTCAATGAAATTTCCTTTAGCGGTAAAATCTAGAAGTTGTCTATGATGCAGAGCCAATCCTATGTAAAAGTTATGAAGCAAAACCTTAGCGCCCCCCTTTAAATTGGAAATATGATACGATTCCATAAGCCTATACTAGGTATCTTTCAAATATTCTCCTTGTCTTTGCTTGAAGTAAAGAACTTCAAAATATAGTGACAAAGGAGGAGTAGGAACGCTACCCATCAAGACGGGAAAGCAAGAGAACGGCGAACGAAAAAGAAGGACGAATAAAACGACAATTTTTGTGAAGTGGGGGAGAGGAAAATGAGAGGCAAATGGCAAATAATGTAAATTGCAAGGAGATGAGATTTGTGATTAGGATCCTGGTATATGTTGAAGATCCTCCCCGACAACGACGCCAGAAATTCCTTTTCATGTCGCTTGAAGCTCGTCGGTATTTCCCCAAAGAGGAAGGGATGATGCAGCACAGCGACAGTAGGTATTTCCCTCAAATATGAAACCAAGGTTATCAAACCAGTAGGAGAACCAAGCAACACAATGTAAACAACCCCTGCACATAGATAACAAGTCCTCGCAACCGACGTGTTAAAGGGGTTGTCAATCCCTTCTGGGTACGGTGCCTCAAGATAGGCAAACAGACGTGATATAAAATTATAGTAGATTGATAGACCGAACGTCAAATAAAATAAATAAGAATAAATTGCAGCAAGGTATTTATGTATTTTTTTAATAGATCTAAAAATAAAAGCAAAGGAAAAGTAGATCGCAAAGGCAAATATATGAGAAAGAGACCCGAGGGCCGTAGGTTTCACTAGTGGCTTCTCTCAAGAAAAAAAGCAAATGGTGGGTGAATAAATTACTGTTGGGCAATTGATAGAACTTCAAATACCCCTGATGATATCCAAGCAATGATCATTACATAGGCATCACGTCCAAGATTAGTAGACCGACTCCTGCCTGCATCTACTGCTATTACTCCGCACATCGGCCGCTATCCAACATGCATCTAGTGTGTTAAGTTCATGGAGAAATAGAGTAATGCAATAAGAACGATGCCATGATGTAGACAAGATCTATCTATGTAGAGATAGACCCTATCACTTTATCCTTAGTAGCAATGATACGTACTTGTCGGTTCCCCTTCTGTCACTGGGATCAAGCACCGTAAGATCGAACCCACTACAAAGCACCTCTTCCTATTGCAAGATAAACAGATCAAGTTGGCCAAACAAAACCCAAATATCAGAGAAGAAATATGAGGCTATAAGAAATCATGCATAAAAGAGATCAAAGAAACTCAAATACTTTCATGGATATATAAAGATAGATCCGATCATAAACTCAAAGTTCATCGATTCCAAGAAACACACCACAAAAGAGTTACATCATATGGATCCCCAAGAGACCATTATATTGAGAATCAATAGAGAGAGAGAGAGAAAGCCATCTAGCTACTAACTACGAACTCGAAGGTCTACAAAGAACTGCTCACGCATCATCGGAGAGGCACCAATGGAGGTGGTGAACCCCATCTGAGATGGTGTCTAGATTGGATCTGGTGGTTCTGGACTCTGCGACAGCTGTATGAATATTTCTTAGACTCCCCTAGGGTTTTGGGAATATTGGGGTATTTATAGAGAAAAGAGGTGGTCCGAGGGGCACCCGAGGTGGTCACAACCCACCAGGGCGCGCCTGGGCCTCCTAGCGCACTCTGGTGGGTTGTGCTCCTCTCGGAGCACCCCCAGGCGCAGCCAGGGCCCATTATATTCCTTTTGGACCAAAAAAATCTCCGTAAAGTTTCATTGCGTTTGGACTCCATTTGATATTGACATCCTGCGATGTAAAAAACATGCAGAAAACAACAACTGGCACTTGGCACTATGTCAATAGGTTAGTACCAAAAAATGATATAAAATGACTATAAAATGATTATAAAACATCCGAGATTGATAATATAACAGCATGGAACAATCAAAAATTATAGATACGTTGGAGACATATTAGCGACAGGCACAGGCGACCTCTCCCATCCCCGGCTCATGAAGATGCTGCCCGGGGGGACGACCTCGACCTCCGCCCCCGTGGCCAGGCTGCAGCACCTGGCGTGTTGCAGCCACAGCTCGAGCGGCCCCCTCGGCGGCATCTCCTCGGTAAAGAACCATGGGAACCGGATCCACGTGCGCGGCGGCATTGCCGCCCACACCACGAACTCACGCGAGGAGCCCTCTGCGTGGGTTCATGGGCCGGCTGGCCGTGTAGCCCCAGCCTGGCCACCGTGGTCATGGCCCGCGCGGCGCTGGCCACTGTCACCCTCTCCGGAGCCCTGCACGTGGGCGTACAGAGTGAGCGGGAAGCCGGGCGGTGGCTGCTCGTACGAAGGTCGCGTCACCTCTGGCCGTTCGCCGGCATCGCGAGGGCGGCTGAACCTCTTCTTCGGCGGAAGCGGTTCCGGCTCCTCCCAAGGGGCCTTTCCCTTTTCCGTCATGGAGAACCTCCTGATTGGTGCCATGGGAGCAATGGCAAGATGGCAAGACAAGGAAGAAGAAGAGCAAGAGGGGCTCCGCCCGTCCCCTCATTTATAGCCTGAGGGAGGCCAACCGCCAACCTCCACGATCCCATGCAATGATGGTTTTTCTCTGCATGCAGCGGAGTCTCGTCAAGTTGAACAGTTATCAGCGCCGCATCGGGAAGCGGGGACGCCCACATCCCATCAGTTGCCACACGTCGACCAACGCCGCAAGTGGTTAGGGCTCGCTGCACTGCGCACTTGCCCTTTGGCTTTGCCTCAAAGCCAAGTTCAAGCGCGCCTTGGGCCCGGGGGCTACTGTCGGTGTTCTGGGAACAGGGGTACCCAGACTTGCCTGCCTGCAGCCCACGGTGTGGCTCCATCGACGGCCTAGTACGGCCCAGCCCCAACATCAACAACTCAAGACCCTCGCGAGGGGCCAAGCCTCGCTAGGCGGAGGACACCAAGACCTCTACGGGGGCGGCTTCCTCAGGCTGGCTCCCGAGGAGTGGAGGTCTCTATGCAAGGCCCGCCTCGTGAGGTTCGGGTGACGTGAGCCATGATGACCAAGGCCAGGCGGGCGCTAGCGGGTGCAGTGTACCAGTTTCCTCTTTGGTGCTAAGGAGGCAAGCGCAGGCGCGGAGTCCCGAGGAATCAAGCAAAGGTTTCCATTCTGGTGCAACAAGACCAAGACCGCCAGGACAACATGACAGAGGTCATCGTCGAGCCCACCACGGCATCACGACCAGAGGCTTTTGCAGGCGAAGACCACTTTTGTCAGGATGGCATGTACTAGTTGTCTCCCTTCGAATTTGGCCGTTGTGTGATCCCTTCCCGCCTTCATTTGGGAAGAGGACCAAGGCCACTATAAATAGGACCTAGCCACCACCATAGAGGAGAGGGATCGATTCGACCCTCATTAGCTCACCAGCTCACTTGAGCCCAAGAACACCTCTCCTCTGGAGGTCGTTCTCCACTGTACTAGTTCATCCTCAGCCCTTCAAGGCCAATCCACCATAAAGCAGGAGTAGGGTTTTACACTTCAAGGTGGCCCGGACCTGGGTAAACTGCTGTGTCTCTTTTCGATCCAGTTCATTGAACTAGGTGGGAGATTGGCGGGTAGGCAGACTAGGGAGGACGAGTTGTTCGCACGCACCCCACAGTTCGAACCTCTCAAGGGTCTGCGGAACCCGAAATCCGACAACATCATATCGCACGCACAACTAGGCGACGGCAACCTTCTGGTCGTATCCGGCACGACCGCTGGTGAACTCGAGGTCGAAGCCGACCACTTGGTACTTGTCCTCAGCAAGCAACTACTCCATAGTTTGGATGGAGCTCTCCATCGAGACCGGCTCGTTCGTGTACACCACCAAGAGGGCCTTCCCCTCACGTGGGTGTCCACTATGTGATGCGTGGTGAACTGCCCCCCATTATTGTCGTCGACTGCTGGGAGCGCCATTGGAACCACTGGATGTCCTCTCTGTATGTGTCGTCTTGGGTGTGGTTATTGTGTTGTGTGGCGTGAGAGATGAAGGTAAATGGCTGCAGGAATAAATGGGGGTCTGGCAGCCTGGATTCTCGGCGCGTCCGCATGGCAGTTTTTGCAGCGGGTAGCTGCATCGTGGCATCGCGCCTGGTGCAACCACATGCATAATGGCAGCACGAACTTACGTGATCGTGCACCGACCCCAAACACTAGCAGTGCGCATGGAGGGATGATGGTAGAGCGCTCGGAGGGACGCGAGAGCACAGCGCGCGCGGCGGGATGCGAGCAGAGTGCGTCGTGGCCGCCTAAACCACGAGCAACCACACGCATAGAGCAGTTGAACACGCAGGGAATGGTCATCTATAAGCCGGCCGGCAGTTGCGTCGCGTTGTAGAGAGCGGCCGTGTGTTACTACCTCTGTGTTGGTCTATTAGTCCCCTTCATATTCTATGCCACATTTTGACCTTAAATTTAACCAACAAAATATTAATGCTTGTTTTAAAAATTATATAATTGGAAACTATGTTCAAATATGAATCCAACAATATAATCTTTTGCGACATGCATTCGTATTTTATTAGTTAAACCTCTAGTCAAAATTTGGCACAAAAATATATAGATGACTTATAAACCGGGATGGGGGTAGTAGGTAATTAAATTGTAAAAGTTTTTATTAACCATATGTATATGTGTCCTTTCGTCCTCCTCTCACACGTCTTGTCACCCCGCTGTCGCAGACGGCTTCGGGGGCAAGCTTGAGCATCACGCAGGGGCGTTCTTTTGGCCAAACGGTGGTGAGCCCGTTCCCACGCAACCATGCAGGTTCCTACGCAAGCTTCTCGTCTGACTCGGTGAAGTCCCCCAAAATCCCAATGCTTACCGGCCTTCTATATAAACCCTCACGACCGACGAGTCCTGTGTGGCATTTTCCCCTCCCTCCCTGTAGCTTATCTCATCTGCTTCTCCCACAATCGCCAATGGCACCAGTGCGTTGTCATAGCTCAGCCACTCTGCCGTCATCAGAGGACAGCTCCTGTTGGGAGGCTACACTGCGGCGGCGGCGCAGTCCCCGGCATAGTGTAGTGCGTGTGGTGTCCCTATTGGGTGTGCGAGGAACACCCACCACACGCTACACCGTCGCTGCCCGTCGGTTGCTGTTGCCGGCCGCCGATGCCGCCATCCCACCGTATGCCGCCGTGGCTGCCACACCAGCGTCGAAACCCAGGGACATCGCCCGCTTGGCCGCCGCGGCCCGAAGGCGGGAGGTAGCCATCATGGCCGCCACCCCACTACCGGCAACAGTGGCCATCACCCGCCCCGCCACCGCGGCTCGAAGGTGGGAGGTGGTGGTTGTGGCGGCCACCCCATCATTGGCCACCGTGGCCGCCAGCCCACCGTCGACCGCCGGGGTCATCACCCGCTCCTCCACTGCCGCCCGAAGGCGGGAGGCGGAGGTGGATGCCTGCACATGTCTCAGCGACCTTGCGCGCTACATCGACTTCCTGCGGGAGGAGGAGGAGCGCCTCGTCGAGCATGCAAAGAGCCTTACCGCCGCCGTGGCCGCAGCACACGCCGTCGCAGATGCGAGGAATCAGGAGATCTACGAGGAGTCCTGCCGCTTCGAGAGGGGTCGTCTGGAACGGCAAAGGGCGTTCGAGGTGAGCCACTCTGAAGGTGGAGCAGCGGCAGACACCGTATTATAGTTGTCCGGCTCGTCCGTAGGCTCCTCCTCCTCTGCCTCTTACTAAGAGCGCTCGACAGAGGAAAGGCTGCCGGAAGTAGTACAAAGCCCCTCCGTAGTAGTAGTATTTTGGGGCTATTTTGTTCAGTTCATCTGACTATAGATGTGGTGGAACTGTACAACGTACTTAAAATTAGCTACTATATATAGTTAAACTAGCTATTTCAGTACGTGGTTGGCAACAATTGGAGAAAATTTTGGTCGGTTCAGCTGTCGAGTTGAACTATTTGTATAAAGAACGACTACTTAATCTATGTATGAAATCTATGCTTAATTACTGAATTTTAGTTGCAAAAATTAGATAGTGCTAGTGATTTTTAGCTGCATATTTTGACAAATGGCAGTGTTACAAGGTTGACAAATGGCAATGTTACTAGATCAAAAATGTCAATATTTCCAGTTTGACAAATGGCAATATACCCAACATGATAGATGCAAATCTTACCAAATTGTATGTACGTGGTTGCACATAGGTCATCCGAAAAACCCGTTTGCGTTGAAGGGATGTACAAATCCCGCGTTCTAGATTTTCTCTCGGCTTAGCACTAAAGTCTCGCTTTGCATACCGTATTCAATCTGAACCGTTTGCATTGAAGAGATGCACAAATCTCGCGCGGCAAATATTCCCTTGGCTTACCGGGGAAGACCATAGCTCTCACTTTGCATACGGGTGTTCTATCTAAAATGTTTGCGATGGAGAGCTGCACAAATCCTGCTTGTCATATTTTCCCTTCTCTTATGGGCGAAGCTGTTGGTTTACATACGTGTGTTCTATCTAAAACGTTTGCGATCAAGAGCTGCACAAATCCTGCTCAGCACATTTTCGCATAGCTTCCCGGGGAAACTGTTGGTTTGCATACGGGTGTTCAAATTAAAACGTTTGTGATGAGTGTTCTGTATTTAAAAAAATTGACATTTTTAAAGGAAATCATTTGATAAGTCTATACAATCAGAGAGAAAAACGCAAGTTTGTTCAAACCATATCGTACATTTAGTCACATTGCGAATTTATATTCATATGATCGAGATACAATATTAAACCCACAAAAAAATTCCGGTGGCGGCAGAGGCGGCGTGCCGCATCGGCGTTGACGTTGTCGTCCTCCGGGATTCCGTTGTTGAAGTCTTCAAGGCAGCACATCATCTCGTCGTGCGATCGACGGGTGGGGCACGGGAGGACGGCAACTCGTGGCGCCGCGAGGTAGCGGTTGACGGCGGCGGCCCATGAGGCTGGGGGGGGGGGTGCACGGGAATGGGAGTGGTGAGTGCAGGAAACGCATGGGGACCGGGGCTGTGGTGGGTTCAGGGGCGCGCACAGGCATGGGCACGAGCACTGGCGTTGGCGCTAGCATGTACACGAGCTCGCACGGGTCCACGGAGTCCTCGCTTATGCCCGCGGCTTCCAGCTCTGCGATAGTGCTCAGAGACCAAACCATCAATGCTACGGGGATGGTCGCTAGCGCGGGCGTGGGGATGGGAGCTGGGACGGGCACGGGGGCAGCAATCGCCGCGGCCAGCTCATTTAGGGCCATGTCCATGAGGCCCCATTCCTCCTTATTTTCTATCTCCTCTGGCTCGGAGTTGACTTCACCAAATAGGAAGACTAGTGGCAGATGATCCTTCTGTTCCATGGCATTGGTGGAGGTCTACAGGAGGGGAATGGGAGGCGAACAGTAAGGCCACCTGTATTAAACAGTGGCTCGGGTGCAATTAGTGGAGAGGATGGGAGCAAGGCAGGCGGCCATGGATGTCAAAGGGCTCGCTTCCTAGTGAGCCTGCGTAGCGTACAGGTCGCACGCTTCCTGGTGACCATGCGCATTGGAGGACAGTTTGCACGCCTCTCGGTCATCCTGCGCAGCGGACTGCGCTCGCACACCTCCCGTTTAGCCAACCAGCTGTCCGCACGGCACCTCCTAGCCATTAAAAGAGTGACACGTGGCATCATGTGAATGGTTAATAGAACCCACATGATTTAAATTATGGAAAATGTTTGAGATGTTAAAGTTGCAACTATTTGATTCAAAATGCCTTTCTTGGCTGTTATTCGAGTGCGCCTTCTCTCAAAATGGACATGAAAAATACCACAACATGTCAGGTGCCATCCCATGATAGCACGTCAAGTTTCATGAATTTCAGACGAGTTTTGGATTTACTAGAATTTAAAAACAAAGTATCTCATCATTTTGCCGGCAATCAACAGTGCCCTGGAGTTTGAAATTCATTTCCATTTCTTGCATGGGACGTAAGCATGCACCCAAGGACACACATTTGATATGTCAACCCATTTTTCTGCACTAGAGCATGTGCATATAGTTCAAATTTGAATTATGCACATAAAATGCCTCGAAAACCCAGTTACTGTATAAAAATGTCCAAGCGAACTCCCAAAAATCCCAAAAATTGACACAACACTCTTGTTGTTCTATGTTGACACTAGAAAAATTTGAAATCAAGAAGAGGCAACGAATATTGTTTCGTCCCCAAAGGTGGCAGATTTCATACCGAAACCATCAGTGTTGTTGTGAGAAGCTCTAGTTTACGAGAAGCTTATACCCAAACCTGCCCTAAATGGGACAAAACATTTACCACAACATGTTGGTGCCTCTCCATGATAGCATGCCAAGTTTCATGAATTTCAAACGAGTTTTGGCTTTACTAGAATTTAAAAACCATGTATCTCAATGTTTGCGGCCGAGCGACAGTGGCAAGGTGTTTGACATTCATTCCCATTTCTTGCATGGGACCTAAGCATGCAACCAAGGACACATATTTGATTTTTTTCAACCAATTTATATGCACTAGAGCATCTGCATGTAGTTCAAATTTGAATTATGCACATAAATGCATGGAAAACTCAGTTAATGTATAAAAATGACCAAACGAACCCTAAAAAATTCCAAAATTTAACACAACACTCATGTTGTTCTATGTTGACACTAGAAAAAAATTCAAATAAAGAAGAGGCAATGGATATCATTTCGTCTAGAAAGGTGAAACATTCCATACCGTAACCACGAGGCTTGTTGTGAGAAGCTCTGGTTTGTGAGAAGCTTATAACCCAACCTGCCCAAATGGGACAATAGTTTTACCATGACATGTTGATGCCGTTCCATGCTAGCATGTCAAGTTTCATAAATTTCAGACGCGTTTTTGATTTATGAGAATTTAAACCATGTATCTCAATGTTAGCGGCCGAGCAATGGTGGCAAGGTGTTTGATATTCATTCCCATTTCTTGCATGGGACTTAAGCATGCAACCAAGGAAACACATTTGAATTTTGAACCCATTCATATGCATTGGAGCATGTGCATGTAGTTCAAATTTGAATTATGCAGATAAATGCATAGAAAACTCAGTTAATGTACAAAATGTCCAAGCAAACCCCGAAAAATTCCCAAAATTGACACAACACTCCTGCTGTTCTATGTTGACACTAGAAACAATTTGAAGCAAGAAGAGGCAACGGATATCGTTTCATCCCCCAAGGTGGCATGTTCCCTACCAAAACCATCAGGCTTGTTGTGAGAAGCTCTAGTTTGCGAGAAGCTTATACCCAAACCAGTCCCAAATGGGACAATATTTTTTACCATGGCATGTTGATGCCGTTCCATGATATCATGTCAAGTTTCATGAATTTCAGACGAGTTTTTGATTTACTAGAATATTAAAACCATGTATCTCAATATTAGCGGCCGAGCGACACTGTCAAGGTGGTTGACATCCATTCTCATCTCTTGCGTGTGACCTAAACTTGCAACCAAGGACACACATTTGATTTTCAACCCGTTTTTATGCACTGGGGCATGTGCATGTAGTTCAATGATGAATTATGCACATAAGTGCCTAGAAAACTCAGTTAACATATAAAAATATCCAAATGATCCCGGAAAAATTCCAAAATTTAACACGACACTCCTGTTGTTCTATGTTGACACCAGAAAAAATTGAAAGCAAGAAGAGGCAAAAAATATCGTTTTGTCCACAAAGGTGACATTTTTCCCTACCGGAACCATGAGGCTTCTTGTGAGAAGCTCTGGTTTGTGAGAAGCTCTGGTTTGTGAGAAGCTTATACCATAACCTACCCCAATTGGGACAATAGTGTTTACCCCAGCATGTTGATGCCATTCCATGATAGCATGGTTTCAGACGAGTTTTGGATTTACTAGAATTACAAAATCATGTACCCCAATGTTTGCCGGAGAGCCACGATGCCGTGGTGTTTGAAATTCATCCCCATTTCTTGCATGGGACATAAGCATAAACCCATGGACACACATATGATTTTACACCCAATTTGGTGTACTGGAGCATGTGCATGTAGTTTAATTTTGAATTGTGCACCTGAAATGGCTAGAAAACCAAGTTAATGTATAAAAGTGTCCAAACGAACCGTGAATAATTCCAATTTTTTGACAAATACCTATAGTTGCATGCTCGTTGCAAATAAAAGTTCTAGCAATTTAAACACCCTCCTTCGCCGCTGTGACCCCATTATGTAATTCAAATCAAGACGAAAAATCAGGTAGATCGCACACAGTTTATCATCGCCAACCTTGTGAGATGCAGTACAAAATATCTTGGAGCACCGTCGGAGTATAGTACGCATATGGCTTACGCGAGAAGGTGCTTCAGCTATAGTTCACAGCCGATGTCTCAAGCACACTAGCTCGCTCCCCAAATATCGTTTCACTGTTCAATCATCATCGGTGAAAGATGGGGACATGTACCCGCGTCGTGAGGGCACCTTCGGTGGCCCACTTCAGCGATAGCGCGGCCGCAGCCGCCATGCGCGTGCTAACAAGCTGCATGAGTGCGGCTGCAATCTATGACCGGGTGGCTAAGGCAGCCGAAACAGCCGTTGTTGCTTCTCAGGTGGTGGCAGCAACATCTGCCTCGGGGATAACAACTGGCGAGAGCGGCACAACAGTTGTCTATTCCGCAGCGGTGGCCTTAGCCCCGATGGAGGCCGCCCATGACCATGTCGAGGCCTGCTACTTCTTGAGCTCGCATTGGTTTTTCCCTTGAAGAGGAAAGGGTGATCCAGCAAAGTAGAGATAAGTATTCCCTCAGTTTGAGAACCAAGGTATCAATCCAGTAGGAGACAACACACAAATCACCGAATACCTGCACAAACAATCAAACAACTTGCACCCAAAGCGATAAAGGGGTTGTCAATCCCTTCACGGTTACTTGCAAAAGTGAGATCTGATAAAGATAGATAAAAAATAAAGTAAATATTTTTGGTATTTTTGGTTTATAGATTGGAAAGTAAAAGATTGCAAAATAGTAGATCAGAAACTTATATGATGGAAAATAGAAACTTGTATGATGAAAAGTAGACCCGGGGGCCATAGGTTTCACTAGAGGCTTCTCCCAAGAAAGCAAATAATACGGTGGGTGAACAAATTACTGCCGAGCAATTGATAGAAAAGCGCAAAGTTATGGCGATATCTAAGGCAATGATCATGAATATAGGCATCACGTCCGTGTCAAGTAGACCTAAACGATTCTGCATCTACTACTATTACTCAACACATCGACCGGCTCCTGCCTGCATCTAGAGTATTAAGTTCATGAAGAACAGAGTAACGCATTAAGTAAGATGAGATGATGCAGAGGAATTAACTCAAGCAATACGATGAAAACCCCATATTTTTATCCTCGATGGCACCAATACAATATGTGTCTTGCTGCCCCTACTGTCACTGGGAAAGGACACCGCAAGATTGAACCCAAAGCTAAGCACTTCTCCCATTGCAAGAAAAAACGATCTAGTTGGCCAAACCAAACCAGTAGTTCGAAGAGAGTTACAAAGATATCAAATCATGCATAAAAGAATTCAGGGGAGATTCAAATAATATTCATAGAAAAGTTGATCATAAATCCATAATTCATCAGATCTCAGCAAACAAACCGCAAAAAAATACATCGAATAGATCTCGAAGAACATCGAGGAGAACATGGTATTGAGAATCAAAGAGTGAGAAGAAGCCATCTAGCTACTAGCTATGGACCCGTAGGTCTGTGGTAAACTACTCATGCTTCATCGGAAGGGCAATAGAGTTGATGTAGAAGCCCTCCATGATCGAATCCCCTTCCGACAGGGTGCCGAAAAAGGTCCCTAGATGGGATCTCATGGGTACAGAAGGTTGCGGCGGTGGAAAAGTGTTTTTGTGGATGCCTCTGGTGGTTTGGGGATATTTGGGAATATATAGGCGAAAGATTTAGGTCAGGAGGTGCACGGGGGGGGGGGGGGCAAAGGGGGGCTGGGCGTGCCCTCCGTCCTTGTGGCCACCTCGTGGCTCCCCCGGGCTCCCCCGAGTTCATCTCCAGGTCTCCTGGTTGTCTTCTGGTCCTAGAATAACCATCACGAAGGTTTTATTCGTTTCGAATCCGTTTGGTATTCCTTTTCTGCGAAACTCAAAAACAGGGAAAAACAGGAACTGGCATCGGGCTCTGGGTTAATAGGTTAGTCCAAAAATAATATAAAATAGCACATTAATGCATACAAAACATCCAAAACAGATAATATAATAGATGGAACAATAAAAAATTATAGATACGTTGGAGACGTATCAAGGCCGCCCACACCCGGCTTCTGGCGGTCACCGCACAAATCGAACGAAGCTTCTCCGACAATGGTCGGCAACCCACGACCGAAGAGTTGGCAATCACCGAGAGAGTTCGAGTAGCCGTCCGTTCCTCTGCGGCATACCTTGCCATGACGGAGCCCGTCCAAGCCCAGATCGCGGCCGCCCACGCCCAGCTCATGGCGGCCTTTTCCAAAGGGATGGCAGACGCAGATGGCGAGATGCTTGCCGAGTATGGTGCGATGGAGCCATGGAGCCCCTTCCCAGGAGACCGTCGGGCGTGAGCTGGACATGGAGGAGGTAGCGGAGATCATCGAGGACCAGCTGGATTAGTACTTTTTGTTTTGTTTAATTAAGAGTGTCGGTCTTTAATTTGTGTTAGAGTAATATTTAGGTCAGCTAGGTCTATTTAATTGCTGAACTTGCCTGATTAATAAGTGTGGGTGTGTTGTAGTCTCCTTTGTGTACCAAAATTATGCAATGACGTGGATGACCACCGTAACCAGGGAAATTCGGACCAAAATTTGCATGTTCAAACTCATCACACACGGGTAAGCTGTATGAATCGTTTGTGATGTTCACATATCACACACAGTTATGAATAAGGGACCGTGTCTGATGACACTTTGCGCGCCAGTTTTTTCGCTGCACCAATCCAATTTTTTGGCTTCCGCGGAAATATCTACCTCCCCCCCTCCCTGAGGGAGTCCTGGATTAGGGGGTGTCCGGATAGCCGGACTATAACCTTTGGCCGGACTCTCGGACTATGAAGATACAAGATTGAAGACTTCGTCCCGTGTCCGGATGGGACTTTCCTTGGCGTGGAAGGCAAGCTTGGCAATACGGATATGTAGATCTCCTCCCATTGTAACCGACTCTGTGTAACCCTAGCCCTCTCCGGTGTCTATATAAACCGGAGGGTTTTAGTCCATAGGACGAACAACAATCATACCATAGGCTAGCTTCTAGGGTTTAGCCTCTTTGATCTCGTGGTAGATCTACTCTTGTACTACCCATATCATCAATATTAATCAAGCAGGAGTAGGGTTTTACCTCCATCGAGAGGGCACGAACCTGGGTAAAAACATTGTGTCCCTTGTCTCCTGTTACCGTCCGCCTAGACGCACAGTTTGGGACCCCCTACCCGAGATCCGCCGGTTTTGACACCGACATTGGTGCTTTCATTGAGAGTTCCGCTGTCCCGTCGTCATCAGGAAGGATGCCTCAGCCCGTCTTTAAAGACGGCACTGCTGCTAAGGGAGATTTGGTTGTCGGCCAAACTCTCCGACTAGGTGGTTTTCTTATGACCGCCTGTTCGGCCGCTGCGCCGACGATGACTTCTCGGATCATCAAAAGCAATCTTCACGTCAACTCAGACCTCGCCGAGCAGTTAGATCCAATGGAGCTCTCTTCCCTAAACGAGCTCTTGGATCGCATCGCCGCCCTGAGAGTCGCTACAGACTACGATCAGATTGGGCCTAAACCCGATCTGAGAGAGATCAACTCTCCCCAGGTCACCCATCACGTTGCAGTGGTGGAGGAACAATGCGGCGACCCTTCATCTATCTTAAGGACTAGCTATGTCCAGATTCCCGATCCCTTCAAGCCGGATACCCGCGGAGGGGAGGACGTCACTCAAGACCTGAACCTAGAGTCAGGCAGCGGGCTAGATTCGGTGGAAAACATCCAAGAATCCAAACTTCCGAGTTTGGAAACTCCTTGGCCCCTGAGTCTTAGATTGGGTGAGGTTTCGGATTCAATTCCACCCACCCACCCAAACATAAGCGATCTATTCCAAATTAGGCAAGAGCCCGAAGAAACAGTACAACATTACTGGGCCAGATTCCTCCTGGTCATGAACAGGGTAAAGGACTGCCGCGAGGAAGACGCAATTTCATTCTTCTGCAATAATTGCACGGACAAGGGAATCCTCAACGCCATAAGTCGCCGTGAAATTACACACTTTGCCGACTTGGCGTCCATAGTATGAAAGTACTGTGCGATGGAAAGTGCCTGGAAAACCGAAATAAAATTTTGGGACAATCCGGCCCTGAATACAAACCCAGTCTGAAATAAAAGGGTGCATTATCGCCAGATACCCGGGTTAGACACCAAAAAGCAAAAACCCTCTACAGGGCACGGAACCGTACTGGAGGGATGGCTCAATGGACCCTGTAAAATTCACAGTGCAGAGGGCGCCACACCAACTCATAGCCTTAGAGCATGTTGGATACTCCGGCAGGTGGCCAAAAGTGGCGAAGATCTTCTAACCCCAAAAGCCACAGAGCACCAGCCCAAGGATACCGGTACGGTACTAACAGTCTTCGAGACTTTCGCATCAAATAATATGCGAAACCGAACACTCCACAGCCTTGCCGAAGTCTACCACGTGGCAACAATAAACCCATGGAGTGACACGACTATTACTTTTAATGCCAGTGACGAACCTAAATTCCGAACAGCCCGAGCACCAACCGCATTGGTCCTTAGTCCAATAGTGGACGGCTTTCGACTCACCAAGGTACTCATGGACGGTGGCAGCGGATTGAACCTCATTTATGAGGAAACCCTTCGAAATATGGAAATAGACTGGAACCGCATTGAGCGAAGCAGCACAACCTTTAGAGGAATAATCCCCAGTCGGGAAGCGCGTTGTACAGGAAAAATCACACTAGATGTGGTGTTCGGCACGCCGGATAATTACAGGTCTGAAGAGGTCACGTTCCAAGTGGCCCCGTTCAGTAGCGGATACCACGCTCTATTAGGGCGGGAGGCATTTACAATCTTCCAAGCCATACCCCATTATGGGTACATGAAGCTCAAAATGCCCGGGCCCAACGGAATCATCACTCTTGCTAGTGATCCGGACATAGCACTCCGCGCCGAAAATAAGACAGCCGCACTGGCCCTCGAGGCACTATCCGAAGCCCTAGCGGCCGAGGAACTGACTGCGCTGCGCTCCACGGTGAACAGGGACGACGTGATACTCGATAAAAGATCCAAGTCCACCTTCTTTAAACCGGCGGACGAAATAGTCAAATTCCAAGTCCATCCAACGGACCCTACAAAAACAGCTTCCATCGGGGCACAATTAAACCTTGATGTAGACGCCGCACTACGAGAGTTCCTATGCGAGAATTGGGACATTTTTGCCTGGCACCCTTCAGACATGCCAGGAATCCCAAGCAGGCTGGCCGAGCACAGCCTAAATATACTAAAAGGATTCAAGCCAGTCAAGCAGGCTCTTCGGCGTTTCTCCGAACCTAAGAGACAAGCCATGGGAGAGGAACTAGCCAAGCTATTGGAGGCTGGATTCATCAGAGACATAAAACATCCGGACTGGCTAGCAAACCTGGTGATGGTACCAAAGAAGGACAAATCCTGGCACTTGTGCGTCTATTTTAAGGACCTCAACAAGGCTTGCCCAAAGGCCCTTCCCCCTCCCCCGCATCGATCAAATTATCGACGCTACCGCAAGACACGATTCATTGCGTTTCCTCGACGCATACTCCGGCTACCATCAAATTAAGACGGCAGAGCCAGACCAAGCCGCAACGGCATTCATCACACCATACGTCCCATTCTGCTTCAACACAATGCCCTTCGGGCTCAAAAACGCCGGCGCAACATATCAGCGCATGATTCAGACATGTCTGGCAAACCAGATCGGCAAAACAGTGGAGGCATACGTAGATGATGTGGTCGTCAAAACCAAGCATGTCGAATCTCTAGTAGACGACTTGAGGCTCACATTCGATAACCTCCGAACATACGACATCAAGCTCAACCCGGAAAAATGCGTTTTCGGTGTACCAGCCGGAAAGCTCTTGGGCTTCATTGTATCCGGCAGAGGAATTGAAGCAAATCCAGCCAAGATCCGAGCTCTGTCACAATTGGACATCCCAAAGGACCTCAAACAAATACAAAAATTGATCGGATGCATGGCAGCTCTAAGCTGCTTTATCTCCCGCTTGGGAGAAAAGGCATTACCCCTTTATTGCCTCCTCCGGCGCACCGAACACTTCGAGTGGACGGATGCCGCCACGGCCGGACTCGACGAAATAAAAGCCATATTGGCAACAAACTCAGTCTTGGCCGCGCCAAACATTGGCGAACCAATGCTATTATACATTGCGGCAACTCATCAAGTTGTAAGCGCAGTGCTCGTCGTCGAACGAGAAATGGACGGACACAAATTCCCCCTTCAAAAGCCGGTTTACTATGTGTCCACTGTCCTTACTCCATGCAAGTCACGGTACCCGCATTATCAAACGATAGCATACCGGTATTTATGGCATCCCGGAAGCTGCAACACTACTTTCAAGAGTGTTCGATAATGGTAGCCTCGGAAGTACCACTTAACGATATTATAAACAACCGTGACGCGACGGGCCGTATTGCCAAATGGGCCATTGAGCTCCTCTCGTTCGACATAACTTACAAGCCACGGCGAGCTATTAAGTCGCAAGTTTTGGCCGACTTTGTCACCGAATGGACGGAAGCCGAACTCCCTAAAGAGTACGGCACCTATTCCAACCGAATCATGCACTTCGACGGCTCCAAAATGTTGGCTGGTCTGGGGGTTGGCATCGTTTTGACGTCCTCAACAGGAGATACAGTTCAATACATACTCCAGATAATGTATACGGACTCCAACAATGCAGCCGAATATGAGGCCCTTCTACATGGTCTCCGGATGGCAGTATCCATGGGCATTCAACGCCTAGAGGTGCGCGGGGATTCGAAACCTCACGATATCCCAAATAAATGGAGACTTTGATGCCAAGGATTCGAAAATGGCAGCTTATCGCAACGCCGTCCTAAAAATGTCAGCTCGGTTCGAGGGGCTCGAATTTCACCATATAGCCCAGGAAAACAATCAGGCAGCGGACGTCCTGGCACGCATCGGTGCAAAACGTGATGCCGTCCCTCCCAACATCTTCTTGGAGAGACTGTTCAAGCCATCCGTAGTATGGGAAGGGGAACCCGGAAATAACAGCCCGGACCCAACCGCACTGCCCGACACCGAACATTCTGACATAATTGGAGGCTCTGCCAACGAAATAACATCTTCAGCCCATGTAATAATGGCAGTCATCGCCCCGTGGACACAACCATTCCTAGCCTACCTAACTAACCAGGAACTTCCCGAGGACCAAAACGAGGCACGCTGCATAGTGCGGCGATCTAAAGCCTATAAAGTCCATGAGGGAGAGCTTTATAAGAAAAGCACCACCGGAGTCCTTCAAAGGTGCATCTCCGAAGAGGAAGGGCGGAATCTTCTGGCTGAAACTCATGCCGGACTCGGCGGTCACCACGCTGCAGCCTGGGCCCTTGTAAGCAAGGCCTTCCGTACAGGCTTCTATTGGCCGACGGCCCGGGCAGACGCTCAGGACTTAGTCCAACGATGCGTTGGTTACCAGCTTTTTGCTAACCAAAGCCATATGCCACCCATCGCCCTCCAAACTATCCCCATCACCTGGCCCTTCGCGGTTTGGGGGCTTTACATGGTTGGACCCCTTAAAGGAGGAACCCACAAGCAAAAATACTTACTGGTCATGGTGGATAAGTTCACCAAATGGATAGAGGCCAAGCCTGTTAAAACGGTTGAATCCGGACCGGTGATAGACTTCATATCCGGGGTCGTACACCGTTACGGCGTCCCCCACAGCATCATCACTGATAACGGCACGAACTTTACGGCCGACGAGGTAAAACTCTGGTGCAAAAACATGGGCATCAAGCTCGACTATGCTTCAGTTTATCACCCACAAACTAACGGTCAGGTCGAGCGAGCAAATGGTCTAATCATGAGCGGCATCAAACCCATCTTAGTGCGGTCCCTCAAGGAATCTAACACGCACTGGGTAGAGGAGCTCGACTCCGTACTCTGGGGGCTGCGGACCACGCCGAACCGCACTACTGGATACACACCATTCTTCATGGTATACGGCGCAGAGGCAGTTCTGCCCTGCGACATAATACATGACTCACCTCGAGTGCCCATGTACGAAGAAAGAGAAGCCGAGCTCGATCGGCAGGACAGTTTGGACGCCTTGGAGGAGGAGCGTGATGTGGCAAAAGCCCATTCCGCATTCTATCAACAGCAGGCTCGAAGATACCAAAGCAGAGAAGTACGGGCCAAAACTTACAATGTTGGCAAGTTAGTTCTACGCCTGCCGGATAAGAAAAAGGACAAACTCAAGCCCAAGTGGGAAGGTCCCTTCATTATTCACCAAGTCCTGACTGGTGGAGCGTACCGTCTACGGGATGCATCGGATAATCGACTCGAGCCGAACCCATGGAACGCAGCCCGACTCCGAAGATTCTACGCCTAGCGCCGAACTCTGTGTTCGTCTCCTTCCTCTGTCCAGTTTTTATACACAATTTGTCTTATATTTTTCTCCTTCTCCCCTTCTCTTCTCTCACAGCCTTTAAAGGCCCATTTGTGCCTTGTTTGCATGTAACTAACGTGCTATCCGCGCTCATCATACCTGGGGGATTCTTTAAACAGAAGCTTATTCATACGGGCTTTATGCCCAACACATGTGTTATCCTTCCACATGTACCCTTTATTCACCATTATATGCATCGATATGACTTAAGTTTTGGCCAAGCTGGGTTGCCTGGCTTTGGTATTTATGCCCTACGCTCCCGTTAATTCGGCTAGGGCATAAGGGGAGCACCTCTGCGATTGTTACTGCCGAGTCAGCTAGATGTGTACCTCAGAATGGGTGAAGCCGAAAGCTAGCGTTCTTAAGGGAATATTCGGTTGGTGAACTAAAGATGATTTTTCACTTATTTACTTATGCACCCCCAGATGTTTTTTCTGCGTCTCTTTTCGCAATCCGGACATGCACTTTAGGGCATGCCTCCCAGGGAAAGGAACCCTCAACGGAACTATTCTCCCTAGAAGATGTTTCTTACTAACCATTTAATATAACATAACTAGTTGGGCACTTGTCTGTTTAAGCACTAATGACCCCTACGCCTGGTCTCCATGCATGCCCCGGTTCTTACATAACCGAGAGGGTATTCGGATACACTCTGGACCGTCGGGTCCCGAGGTTGAAGCGAAAAGGTCCGCCACGACAAACGATCTACAATCCGGCTAGAAGGCATCATACATGTCACCTTCAATTACATAGTCAATTTGACTGGGTAAATTCCTCTTCAATACCATCCAACAGGCTGTCTAGTTTACAGTCCTGTTGGGAATACTTTGCGGCCAATTCTACTTGGCCGTAGACTAAGCTCACAGGGATCTCCTTCCTATTGGGCCCCACAGGTCCGACCTCGGCCATGCGGTTTGAGTCAGCCTTCGTGTACCGCGTCTTCACCATGGCCCAGGCTTCCCTGGTGCCCTGACGGCAGGCCGATATCTTCCATAATCGGAAGCGCCGCCGCGCTCCCTTCAGCTTCTCTGCAAGCTCTCCAAGGCCTTCGGGCATGGAGATGGATGGCCACAAGGCCTGGGCGACGCCTTGCATCACCTGCCGAACTCATTCGTGCAGTTGTGAGAGCTCGGGAAGAAGGTCACCCGTAGAACCAGGCATTTCCTCTGCAGGACGACCTGTTAGCATACCTACAGACATAACTCTGCCAGCCAACTTCCTCGCCGAAATCTTTTTCAAAGTTTGTTCAAGAACTTACTAAATATGCCGCGTCGAAGCCGCCGATTCTCCTTAACGGAGTCTGACAGTTAGGCACGAACATCCTTTAGTTCCACGCCCAGCTTGGTGTTGGCATCTAGGAGATCATTCTTCTCCTGCCTCACCCTCGTAAGCATGCTCTCACCGGCCTTTAGCTGGCGTAGGAGCTGTTGCTTATCCGAATTTACTCTAGCGTCATCTGCAATTTTACCGTCAGATCTGCATATACGCCGCACTTTATATGATACTTATCATTTGAAGGATATATTACCAGAGGGGGTCTCTTTGGGCTCCCCTGCTGTGGCTAGTGCGGCCTGAAGTTGGGCTTTGCACTCTTCCAGCTCCTGGGACAGTTGGGTATTCTTTTTCTGTAAAAACCTGCATAACAAATGATCCTTAAATCATTTATTCTAACTGTTTCAAGTCTCAGGGGCTACTGATATATATAATCACCAAATTTTCTCACCCGTATGTCTTTTACATACTGCTCCGTGGCTCTGGCTAGACCATTTTGAGCGGCATGGAGGTACACATCTCCCGAGTTGAAGGCATCCAATGCCTCTTGGGAGAAACAAGCATCACGAAGAACAGTCCGTCGACGCCTGTGGTTCATGGCACTTTCCACCTCGGAATTGGCGGCGGACAGTTTGTCCGCATCCTCTGTCGGAGGAGCGCCCGGCGCACGCCTCATATTTGTTCCCGCCTCCGAATCCGGCCTTGGAGCCTGGCTGGTGGAGGCATGATTAGTAGCCTCTCCAGATATAGTCCGGTGAGCGCTCTTTTTCCTAAAAAGAAGGCATGGGTGTTAGTATGCCTCTAAGAATAATATCTTGGAATAAAGACGACGCGCCGTACCGCTGCGCCGGTTTCTCAATCCGTACTGCGTGTCTTTTCAGCTTGCCTGGCCTCGCGGCCCCTTGTTGGCTAGTCGCTGTAGGCTCGGCCTTCCGCCTCGAGGACCTCCCCTGCAAAACATGGTTGTTATACGGTAATCAAAAACACGCAAGGACGGATCCCTTTTCAAAGTGCTGGGACTTCGGTCTCAGTTACCTGTGAGGCTGGAAGTAGCCCAGGATAATCGGCCGTAATGGCCACCAAGGCGTTGTCATTGCTCAATTGGTAAAATACCCCATCGATCAGCTCCACAGATATGTCCGGATCCTCTTGGGAGGCCGGGTGAAGGGACCGTTCCGGGTCCTCGGGTTGTGGAGGAGGGTTGTTTATCTCCCTTACATCCTGGCGCAGCTCCTGCGTTGAAATCGCTAGACTGAATACTTAACTATGGGAATATGAAATGGATGGGCGAGAAAGAGTGTCCGCTTACCCAACTCGAAGGATTGTACATAGAAAATCCGCCCTGCGGGTTGACGCGGAGGAATTCCTCCTCTTCTCCCTTGTACAAAGTGGATAAGATCTTTATTAGAGCAGCAACCGATTCCGGCCCTTTACGGCCGCAGTGGGTGACGTCATCCTCCCCGTTGAAATCCCACATGGGTTGGCCTCTATACTGAAGTGGCTGCACCCCCCGCATAATGCATGTGGCCATGACCTCGATCTTGGTCAATCCAGATCGAGCTAACAAACTTATCCGGCTCATCAGGTAAAGAACGTCCCTGTCATCTTCCTCCTGGGGGCTCCGAGGACACCAGCTCCGGCGCTTCTTCAAAGGAGCGTTGTCGAACTCAGGGAGGCCGATTCGAATAGGGTCCGGGAGGGGGACGTCTTCTATATAAAACCATTCTGAAGGCCAGTCTTCGGACGTATTCTTTGGGGTTCCGGATAGATATCCGGTCCCGGCAATACGCCACACTTCGGCTCCGCCCACTTGTTATATTGACCCCTCCTGAGAACGGGGAACAAGGCAGAACAACTTCTTCCACAACGCGAAATGAGCCTCACAGCCCAAAAATAGCTCGCAAAGGGCTACGAAGTCCGGGATATGCAATATGGAGGCAGGCATAAGGTTGTGCAACTAGAGCCGTAGAACTCCAGGAGCCCCCGGAGAAACAGATGAATTGGAAATCCGAGCCCTCTTACCAAATGAGGGACAAGGCATATCCGCTCTCCCTTGGAGGGATTGGGAAGGCTCTCCGCTTGCTCTCCGCCATTATAGGTGGCGAGCCCGGCTCGAACCGGGACCATGTATGCTAGGGGAAGAAATCCCTTGGTCTGAAGCATCACTAATTTGCTGTGCGGAACGGAACATCTCTCCCAATCTCCAGGCTTGGGGCTAGGGGAGCGAGAGGAGGAGCTGCGTCGACCGGCCATGATGGAATGGATCTTTGTCGGGTGCGCTCTGATGAAGGCTCGCCAAGGGAGGATGGTGTGATTTGGATCTGAATCCTCGTCTCTTTAATAGGAAGCTCATTCACACAGCTAGGGGGGGTAAATGTAAAAACATCCTGGCTTTTCACATTCGCTCGACACGTGGAAAGTGGCCATTATTGGGCGTGGAAGCCAAGGAGCGCAACATTCACAAGAAGCCGAGCACTATTTAAATAGGTACACGGAATTTGGAGAGGAACCCGCCTTGCAATGCCGAAGACAATCTACGCGCCGGACTCGTCGTCATTGAAGCCTGGTTCGGGGGCTACTGAGGGAGTCCTGGATTAGGGGGTGTTCGGATAGCCGGACTATAACCTTTGGCCGGACTCTCGGACTATGAAGATACAAGATTGAAGACTTCGTCTCATGTCCGGATGTGACTTTCCTTGGCGTGGAAGGCAAGCTTGGCAATACGGATATGTAGATCTCCTCCCATTGTAACCGACTCTGTGTAACCCTAGCCCTCTCCGGTGTCTATATAAACCGGAGGGTTTTAGTCCATAGGACGAACAACAATCATACCATAGGCTAGCTTCTAGGGTTTAGCCTCTTTGATCTCGTGGTAGATCTACTCTTGTACTACCCATATCATCAATATTAATCAAGCAGGAGTAGGGTTTTACCTCCATCAGAGGGCCCGAACCTGGGTAAAAACATTGTGTCCCTTGTCTCCTGTTACCGTCCGCCTAGACGCACAGTTCGGGACCCCCTACCCGAGATCCGCCGGTTTTGACACCGACACTCCCCCTTACCAAAAGCTACATTTCTCATGTTTCCGCCTTACTTTCCAAGTGGAAACCTTCACTCCTTGCTTGCAGCGCCGCCTCCTCGCGGGCGACCCTCCTTCACGCTGCTTGGCCTCGTCGATCCAGGTAGGTAATCCACACCCGACCCCCATCCTCCTCCTCCTTCCACATCCCACATGCCTCGACCGCCGGCGCGACACTTTCCACCCAAATCACCGACCCCTCCCCCAAATAAGCGCCGCCCTAAGACATGGTGCACGCAGTATAGCCAGGAGCTCAAGGAGCAATTGACAACGGAGAAGCAAATCACGGCCGCACGCGCGGATGAGGTCGCGATGGTTTCCATTCGTGCCGACCCCCAGATCTTGGAGGAGCACCTCACCGTCGAGGCCACCGTCAATGCCTCGCGTGCCGATGTCGCGACGCGGTTGGCTGCTTTAAACAATAGTTCATGGCATTTCCTCGAGGCCACCGTTGGTGCCTTCGACAAAGACTGCGAGGTTTTTTCTCAGCGTGCCCGTGCTTACCTCAACTCGAGAGCCAACAGGTTGGTGCCCTGAGCGGCTCAGGCAACTCACTACTACGACGAGGGCACCCATCATGTGGAGGCCTCGCCCTCTTCCATGTCCAAGGAGCCAATAATCATCTATATCTCCAACGATGAGGAGTAGCTTGTGTTATTAGCTCACTATAATGACCTATGTTCAGTTTGCTAGCTACGCCGGTTAAGCATGCTCGGTTTACCCGTTGCATGTGTTGCTCCTGCCTTTCCTTAAAAAATTCTAGTGAATAAATGTTTGGTTAATTAGTTTGCTCTAGTGTATATGTTCTATATGTCGTGCAATGTGGTGCTCACTTATTAACTATTTAGTTAATTAGTTGTCATGTTCATTTAACTCTTTGGTTCAATTATGCAAATGTGATGTTCAATTCTTCAGGGTGCAATTTTGTATTGTCTTCCATGTGAGAAATAAATCAAATTCATCTTTACAAAATACATGAGAAACAAATACAATTGCTTTATTTCCAAGTTGTCAAGCATGCTTGGTTTGGTTAACTGTCTGATCTTTTGGTATGTTATATATATTGTGCAATGTGGTGCTCAGTTAGTGTTTGGTTCATTTATTGTGGTGTTTAGTTAACTGTTTGGTTCAATTCTGCAATGCGATGTTCAATTATTGTGGGTGCATTTTGTTATTGTATACCATGTGAGAAATAAATCGAATTTGGTTGTACTAAATACATGAGAAACAAATACAATTGCTATATTTCCAAGTTGTTAAGCATGCTTGGTTTGGTTAACTGTCTGATCTTCTATTAGGAGTATGTTATATTGTGCAATGTGGTGCTCATTTAATGTTTGGTTCATTTGTTGTGGTGTTTAGTTAACTGCTTGGTTCAATTCCGCAATGCGATGTTCAATTGTCGTGGGTAGAATTTTGTATTGTTGTGCATGTGATGAATAAATCGAATTTGGCTGCACTTAATACATGAGAAACATGTACAATTGCTATATTTCCTAGTTCTTAATCATGCTTGGTTTGGATAAATGGGGTTTCCATGTGGCTCGAATTAATTTGATGAATCCGCAGTGTGCTTAATTTTCATCAACATATTTTACTGGTAGCATGCGAACCCTCACTTAGCCTGATCACTAACTACCTTATATATGTTGCAGGGAAACAATAGGAAGCATTGAGGTTTATAATCGAGGTTTGCACATGGATGGTCCTTTGTTTAATATCACATTACTGTGCAATTGCAGGAACCATTCTAATAATTAGGTTTTTAACAATTTGGTCTTGCACATGTAGGTCCTGTTGTCAGAGGTTTTGACCCACTGTTCGACCCTTTTTGCATACGGGGAAATGAGTTGTCCATGAATATCAGTCAAGTCAAGAAACTCAGAAAGATTGTTAGGACAAAGAATTAGCAACAAAAAACAAGATCTTTGTCTGCACAATGAAGAAGACATCAAATCACTACAGGATGGTACTAACTATTATACCTTGTCTTTTTAATCCCGTTGGGCCATTTCAAATCTAGAGAAGATATTTATGCAGATCCTTGTTTCCACGCCTTTCCAAAGTAGTTCATTGATGATTACCTCTCAAACCACATGTATGGTCAGGAGGGGAGGAAGGTATTCATACAACACCCATGGTTCAATATTGAAGTGTTCCTGAAGAGGATGAATGATGGACGGTCAATCATCCACAGGCACTGGCCTAAAGTTGAAAAGACCTTCAACATCAATGAAGGCTGAATTCGCCTTCCGCTTTAGCAGTTTTCTAGACGAGATTCACTTGTCTATGTACGATCTATGATGCTAATTTTTAAAGGTTATAGATGTTGCATGTGAAACTTGGTGCTGGTGCAGTTGTGTAATTGGGGTAGCTGACTGCTGAAGCTATATGATGTTATACTCTGATGTATTTCAATTATGAAATCCTGCTTCCTTAATATGAAAATGAAATATATTGTGTGCTTAATATGAAATGTCAATTAGAGTAATAAATGGATTAATAATAATAGGATAATTAGCCTGCTAATGGCCGATTAGCCTGGTAATTTGGTTTTTTTTATTGCAAACGGTTATTGAGAAAACACCATGGCCAATGACCTCAGGCAACACACACAATTTTTAGGAATAAACCGTGTTGTATCAATGAACAATCACACATGACTTCCTCTTGAAAACTGTTTGCCTTAGGCCACCTTGCGCAAACGTTTATCATATGAAAAGTGTGTGTGATGGACAGCCTATGCCACACAGTTTCTTCTACGCACCATGTGTGATGCATTCAATAACGCAAACGGTAAAATTGTTAATATCGTCTGCAATGGCAACGCTATCACAAACGATTTAATGAGGAAAATTGTGTGTGATGTACATGTGAATGGAAATGTTTTTCTTGGAGTGACTGTGTGGGATGTATATACGAGCGGAAACATACTTCTTGGATTGAGTGTATGGGATGTACATACTAACGGAAACATATTCCTTGGATTGACTGTGTGGAATGTACATACGAACAGAAACGTTTAGCTAGGAATGACTATGTGGAATGTACTTATGACTGAAAACAATTTGACCTGTATAATTGTATTTTTAATACAACTGTACGTATAATCCTATTTGATCGCTCGATCGTCGCACACGACCTGTAACAGCCCCGGAACCATGCTACAATAATCCTCCCCTAATTGTGGCCAAGTCATCATGATTACTATGCAAATTGCCACTTGTCCTAAAAATCAAAGTCAAATTCCAATTTAAATTACAGGCCAAATTTTTTTACTTCTCCAAACGGTGAAACAAAAATGTTTACGACATGTCATAAAATCCCAAGGCATTGGTAAAAATAATTTAAACTATATTTGGATGTTCAATTTGGCCCTGTCAATAATATTATTGGAACATCAGACTTTAACCACACCATTTAAATGCAAATATAATTTAATTGAATTCTGTCAGCGTTCTGGGAACGGGGGTCCCCAGACTTGCCTGCCTGCGGCTTGCGGCGTGGCTCAAAGGGGGGCCCAGCACGGCCCATCTTCATCAACACAGACCCAAGACCCTCGCGAGGGGCCAAGCCTCGTGGGGCGGACGACACGGAGCTTCCTCAGGCACGGCCACATCAGGCTGGCCCGCGAGGAGGCGGAGAGATCAAGGCGTGGTACCTCACGAGGTGACCGTGACACAAGCCATGACGGCCAAGGGCACCAGGCGGGCGCCAGCCCGCGCAGTGTCCTCCTTTCCTCTTTGGTGCAAAGGGAGCAAGCGCAGGCGAGAGCATCAAGCAAAGGCACCCGTTTCGGTGCAACGAGACCAAGACCAGTCCAACGGCAAGGAGGAAGTCATTGTGGAGCCCAAGCCAGCGTCACCACCAGAGCCTTTGGCAGGCGAGGACCAACTTTAGTCAGGATAAGTGTACCAGATGTTCCCCTTCAAAATGGCCAACTGTTGGCGCCCTTCCCGCTCAATATTTGGGAAGAGGCCCAGGGCCTTTGCCTATAAATAGGACTAGCCACCCACAGGGTAGAAGGGATGGAAATCGGAGAGAGAGAGAGAGAGAGGGTGACTGAACTCCTCCTAGCAGTTCATCCCCTCAGCCAAGAACAGACCCTCGCGAGGCTGTTCTTCCTTGTATTGCTCATCATCATCAGCCCAAGAGGCAATCCACCACACCACACACTGGAGTAGGGTATTACACCACAACGGTGGCCCGAACCAGTATAAACCCTATGTCTCTTGTGCTGTTCTTTCCATAGCTTAGATCTCAGCGAGGCGGAGGGGTGCAGGTAGGTAGAAGGCGAAATCTCCGAGCGCACCCCAGTGTTCGAACCTCAAGGGTCTGTCGGAACCCGAAATCCGACATTTGGCGCGCCAGGTAGGGGTGCGCCGGAATTCGTCTTCCACCACCCCGTTCTCCTCCGACCATCGCGTCCATGTATGACGCTCGTCGGGCCCGCGCTGAGTGTCGAGCCGCTCTCGCTTCCTGCGTCGCCCAGACGGCTCCTGTCGGCGGGCGTCCTCGCCGTTCCCCATCACCTGCCGTCAACACCTCCACCGGCCCGGCGGGGGACGAGCAGCAAGCGTCGTCTCAGCATCCGTCCGTGCGGCAAGACGGCCGCACCGCTACTCCCTCGCTCACCCCAGCTGGTTCTTCGTCCCGCGCGCTCCGCGCACCCATGGAGGCTCGAGCTGCGCTCATCGCGGCAAACGAGATCCTGCGCTACCGTCCCGTCGACGACGTCTATGAAGAATGTCTCGACCGCGTCGCCGAGCTCGTCCGCGCCGCAGGGGGCTCTCCTGCACCGTCCGTTCCGCTGCACCGCACCCCGCCCCGCGCGGGCGACGAAGCTCCGGCGGTGCCCCGACCGCCTCCTACTCAAGAAGGCGCCATGGCTCCAAGGCGCGTGGCCCCTGGGCGGAACCCGCTCCGTCAGGTGCCAGCGCGGCAAGAGCAGAGCTGCCAAGAAGTCCCTCGCCCGCAAGAAGCTGCCCGGGCGCTCCCTGCTCCAGCACGTCGCAACCATGCTCCTGCTCCCGCACGTCAAGACCCCGCGCTGCTCCCAGCTGCAGCGTGTGGGGACATGCAAGACCAAGCTCTCCATCACCCAAGGCCTCCCGTGGCCACAGCAGGTGCCTTCACCACCGAGCTACGCAGCGTCGCGTGGCCCGGCAAGTTCAAGCCAGACCTGCCTCCTCGTTACGACGACACGGCCGACCCTGCGGAGTTCCTCCAGCTCTATGAGATGGGCATCGAAGCGGCCGACGGAGACGAGAAGGTCATGGCAAACTGGTTTCCCATGGCGCTCAAGGACGGGGCCCGCACCTGGCTCCTGAACCTGGCTCCAGGCACGATCTCCTCCTGGGACGAGATGCGCACCCGCTTCATCGCCAACTTCCAAGGCACTCGCGACCGGCCACCCGCCGTGAGCGACATGCGCCGCATCAAGCAACAACCCGGAGAGACCCTGTAGAAGTACATCCAGCGCTTCAACAACGCACGCCTCAAGATTCCCAAGGTGACCGAGGAGGCCATCATCTCAGTCTTCTCCGACGGCGTGCGCGATGTCAAGATGAAGGAGGAGCTGGCGATGCATGAAGACCTGTGCACTTCCTTGGAGTTGTTCAACTTGGCAACCAAGTGCGCCAGGGCTGAGGAAGGGCGTCTCTCCCTCCTCGAGCTGCCTGCCGCAGACCCAGAAGAGAAGAAGCCCAAGGCCAAGGATGTGAAGCGCAAGGGGGCTGCAGTGCTCGCGGCAGAACCAGACACCAAGCGGGGCAGAGATCAGCCCGAACCTTCCAAGGGCAGTCAGTACTGTGTGTACCACGACCTCCACACCCACAACACCAACGAATGTCAAGAGCTTCGAGCCGTGCGAGAAGGAAGGATTGGCCGTCGCCCCGACCGCGGTGACCGAGGCTACGGTCGAGGAGGAGGAAGGAACGCAGGACGCTGGGAAGACCGCTGCTCGCGCCAAGGGTGGCGCGATCAACCTCGCGAGGATCGCTGGCAAGACCCGCCTCGCGAGGGAGACTGGAGGGGTCAGCCTTGCGAGGATCGCCCGCCAGGCAACGCAGGCCTCCCTCCGCTGCCACCGCAGCCAGGGAGAAACAAGGACCGCCATCAGGACAAGGGGGCTGGGGGCTTCCAGGAGCCGCGTGCGATCGCCTGCATCCTGGGCGGGGCTCAAGCCCTAGCCTCTCAACGCATCTTCAAGCAGTTCGCCCGCAAAGTGAATGTAGTCCTCCCCAAGCTGGAAGCCACGCGCCCTCTCAGGTGGTCGGCGTGCGCCATCACGTTCAGCTCAGCAGATCAGCTCAAGTGTGCGGCCACAGCCGGAGTCCTCCCGATGCTTTGTTCCCCAATCATCAGCAACGTGGTGGTCAGCAGGACCCTCATCGATGGCGGGGCAGGGCTCAACGTCCTGTCCGTGGAAACAGTCAACAATCTCCAAGTGCCCTACAACCAGCTTCAGCCAACCAAGCCTTTCTCCGGAGTCACCGACGGCTCCACGGTCCCGATTGGGCAGGTCTGCCTCCCTGTCACCTTCGGGGCACGCGACAACTACCGCACCGAGCTCATCGACTTCGACGTCGCTCACATTCGCCTGCCGTACAACGCCATCCTTGGGTACCCAGCGCTGGCCAAGTTCATGGTCGTAACTCACCACGGCTACAACGTCCTCAAGATGCCAGGAAGTGGCGGAGTCATCACGGTGCCCTGTGAAGAGAAGGATGCGGTGTGTTCCCTGGAACAAGCCTTTCAGGCCGCATCGCTAGAAGACCCGGATCGCGGAAGCAGGAGGCTTCCCGAGACCGCCCCAGGAAGAAGAAGACATCGTCCGGCCCGGCCCCTCAGGAGGCAGGCCCCTCAAGGACCGCGCCTGCCCATGGGGAACCTCCTTCCATCGCATAGGAAAGCGCGCCCGGCGCCCTCCTCAGGCAGGGCTCGGGGGCTCTCCCTTGGAGGGCCACCAACCTGGCTAAGGTCACGAGGGAGGCGCTTGGACACCACATGGAGGCGTGTTTCGAAGCACGTTTCCCTCAAGGAGTAAGGCAAGGAGGGCCAGACCCTCAGGAGTTCGTCAGCAAGGCCATTCAGGAGCTACAGGAGTCAAGAGTCATGAAAGGCGGCCGCCGCCTACCAGCTGTGGCTCCCCATCTAGGCGAGGATGGTGGGCTGCGCGTCCGCATCGACATACCAGGGCTCAATCGAGTCGCCTCTCTGGAGCGCCTCTGGCCCTCACGAGTGGGGCGCTGCGAAGGTCCACCCCACAACTATGTTCACATGCCTTACGGCTTGCCGAACACGGCTGCCACGTACCAACGCCTCATGAGGGGCATCATGGAGGCTCAAGAGGCCAGGCGTTCCGCAGCCCTGGCGGAGATGGAGATGGTCCGCGAAGAGCCACCAGTGCCTCCGGAGCCTCCCGAGGCCCCTGGGCCTGGGGGCTCGTGAGGGTCGGCTTCCGCAGCCCACCGAGTCTGCTACACCAACACTCCTTCGTCCTCAACATCATCAGGTGACATCTTTCAAGTTTCATTTCCAGCTGGGAGCGCCCCCCAGGGCTGCATCATTCCCAGGCCGCGTGGGTCCGTCCCTGCGGCATGTATCCCTTTTATTTCATGTTGTTAGCTTACTTTGTTGGGGGCGCCCCACGGGCTGCATCATCCCCAAGTCGCTCGGGCCTGACCCAGTGATGTCCGCCCGTCTGCACCATCCCCGCGGGTTCTGCGGTCAAGTTCATCAGGGGCATCGTGAGCCGGTTCGGGGTGCCGAACCGCATCATCACAGACAACGGTTCGCAGTTCACCAGTAACCTCTTCAAAACATACTGTGCTAACCTTGGAACGCAGATATGCTACGCTTCGGTGGCGCACCCCCGAAGCAACGGCCAGGCCGAGCGAGCCAACACAGAGGTCCTGAGGGGCCTCAAGACTAGGACGTTCAAGAAGAAGCTGGAGGCCTGCGGCAGAGGTTGGTACGACGAGCTTCAGTCCGTGTTGTGGTCCATCCACACAACCGCGACCAAGCCGACTGGAGAGACCCCGTTCTTCCTGGTCTACGGAGCCGAAGCGGTCCTCCTTCACGAGGTCAGATGTCGCTCCGCGCAGGTCCTGGCGTTCGACGAGGCGCAGCAGGACGCCATGCAGGGGATGGACCTCGTGCTGGGGGAGGAACGTCGCCGAGAAGCCGCGCTGCGAGCAGCGAGGTAACAACAAGCACTGCGACGATATCACTGCCGCAACATCCGCCCCAGAACTCTCGAGGTAGGAGACCTCGTGCTCAGGCAGGTTCTCTCCAGGGAGGGACTGCACAAGCTCTCTCCCATGTGGGAGGGCCCGTTCAAGGTTGTTCATGTTTCCAGGCCCGGCTCCGCGCGCTTGGAGACTCAGGAGGGGGTGCCGGTCCAGAACGCGTGGAACATCCAGCACCTCTGGAGGTTCTACCCCTAAAAAGGCCCGGAGCCTGTGAAGAAGGCGAATGCCTGTGAAGCTGTCGCATTTTGGAAAAGGCCCAGAGCCTGTGAAGAAGGCGAATGCCTATGAGGCTGTCGCGTTTTGGAAAAGGCCCGAAGCCTGTGAAGAAGGCGAATGCCTGTGAAGCTGTTGTGTTTTGGAAAAGGCCCGGAGCCTGTGAAGAAGGCGAATGCCTGTGAAGCTGTCGCGTTTTGGAAAAGGCCCAGAGCCTGTGAAGAAGGCCAATGCCTGTGAAGCTCGCCGCCCGTGACACTCTCACGTAATAATGAGTTGGGGCTATACATGCCCCGGAGTCTCAGGAGCGCCGGCCTCAGGCCCTGGGGCTCCCTCCCACGCCCAGTGGCAGCACTTAGCTCCGCGTTGGTGAGAAGACGTCGAAGACTAGATTAGGTGCCGGACGCGGCTTTTTCATTTGCTTTCCGCAGTTGGCTTGTTCATTCTCATTCAAAGTTTTATTGAAGCTGTTGCCGTCCTTGGTTTGTGGTTCTTCGACTTTTCACTCTCCTGCCTCGATTTCTCTTATGCAAGGCCTCGCGAAGGGGGCAGCCAAGCGCCCTCGTGAGTGTTCATGTCCTAGTCGTTCAAAGGTTTCACGACCTGGGTCCATTACAGGAGCACCCCTCCAGTCTGTGCCCCACGGGTACCGCGACACGAACACAGGGCCTGGGTCGGTCGCCCCCCCACGGCTGGGGCCGGGAACTATCCACGCACGGGCACGTAGCCGGAAGGCACGATAACGGAAGCAAAGCGATGATTAACAGCAATAACCCAAACACGCCCCCGCGGGGCTCCACGCTACTGTCTTTTTACGCAGGAAAAAGGAAAAGAAAGAACAAATCAGGCGCAGCTCGCCTCACACCGGCCTGCAGGGAAGACTCGAGCTGCCTCCGGGGCTCAGGCAGACTCCCTCTCGCGCTTCACCGAGGCGCGATGGCGGGCAGACACGCTACCACCTCCCAAGCAGGTACGACGGTGTGGAGGCTGACCACGGCCACCGCTGGAAGAGTCGCCGCCTGAAGAAGAACCCGTGAAGCTTGGGGAACCCTGAGCGCCGCCAATCACGCGAGCGCTGTCCTCTCCATCACCACCGGGGCTGGGTTCCCGGCCGCGGTCGTCGTCCTCAGGGCAGCACCCTGCGCGGCGACCATCTTCCCCAAACACCCTCACGTAGAGGGTGGCATCGCCGTCAAACTTGAAGTGTAGGGTGCACCGACGGCTCAGGCCACGCGCGCGGGCAAACGTCTGCCAACCGCGGGTCAAGGCCAGGCTCCCGGCTGTGGAGACCTCCAGTGAAGCCCATGAGGCCCGGCTGCAGCATCCGTCTGCCTGAAGCCAGAGGTCGCCCGGGGCGCCGGCCGGGAGCTCGCCAAGGAGGAAGCAAGGAAGTTGAAGCCGGGTGCTAGTTGGCTCCGCCGACCACACAACAAACTCTGGCAGCACCTCTGCAGTGCAAAAGCGTGGCCTAGGGGAACGCGCGACCGAAGTGCGCCCCCCGGCCACGGCAGTCCGCCCGACACCGTGCTGGAAATCGTCTCCACGGTCGCGGGGAGCTGCCGTGGTGGCCACAAGATGTTTGCGAGGGCGCCCTCGGCCGCGCTTGGGCGGGGGAGAGGCAGGCTCAACCTGGCGAGCCTTCCCCATCTCTGCGGCCGAGAACCTCCTCGACGGGGCCATGAAGAAGAAGGAGAAGCAAGAAGGATGGACTAGAAGGGCGCGCGCCGTTCCGTACTTATGGCCGGCGAAGGCCAACCGCCAACCTCCACGATCGCAGGTAATCATGACCCGCTTTGCATGCAGGGACTTGTCCAATCCGTGCAGTTCCCAAGGCGCCGTGGGTAAGTGGAGACACCCACGTCCAATCAACCGCCACGCGGCGCCCAAGGCCGCAGGCTGTCAGGGCCCGCGACGCTTCGCTCTTACCCTTTCGCCTCCCTGCACGGCCTAGTCCGGGCGCGCCTTGGGCCCGGGGGCTACTGTCGGTGTTCTGGGAATGGGGGTCCCCAGACTTGCCTGCCTGCGGCCTGCGGCGTGGCTCAAAGGGGGGCCCAGCACGGCCCATCTTCATCAACACAGACCCAAGACCCTCGCGAGGGGCCAAGCCTCGCAGGGCGGACGACACGGAGCTTCCTCAGGCACGGCCTCATCAGGCTGGCTCGCGAGGAGGCGGAGAGATCAAGGCGGGGTACCTCACGAGGTGCCCGTGATGCAAGCCATGACGACCAAGGGCGCCAGGCGGGTGCCAGCCCGCGCAGTGTCTTCCTTTCCTCTTTGGTGCAAAGGGAGCAAGCGCAGGCGAGAGCATCAAGCAAAGGCACCCGTTTTGGTGCAACGAGACCAAGACCAGTCCAACGGCAGGGAGGAAGTCATTGTGGAGCCCAAGCCAGTGTCACCACCAGAGCCTTTGGCAGGCGAGGACCAACTTTAGTCAGGATAAGTGTACCAGATGTTCCCCTTCAAAATGGCCAACTGTTGGCGCCCTTCCCGCTCAATATTTGGGAAGAGGCCCAGGGCCTTTGCCTATAAATAGGACTAGCCACCCACAGGGTAGAAGGGATGGAAATCGGAGAGAGAGAGGGGTGACTGAACTCCTCCTAGCAGTTCATCCCCTCAGCCAAGAACAGACCCTCGCGAGGCTGTTCTTCCTTGTATTGCTCATCATCATCAGCCCAAGAGGCAATCCACCACACCACACACTGGAGTAGGGTATTACACCACAACGGTGGCCCGAACCAGTATAAACCCTGTATCTCTTATGCTGTTCTTTCCATAGCTTAGATCTTAGCGAGGTGGAGGGGTGCAGGTAGGTAGAAGGCGAAATCTCCGCGCGCACCCCAGTGTTCGAACCTCAAGGGTCTGCCGGAACCCGAAATCCGACAAATTCATGATGACCCCAAACTTTGTGGACAATCCCATAATATTGCAAAGTATTTTTGTGACAAGTTCCACGTTTAACAAAATTCATTAGGAACTCAAAAGAAATACAAAGCAGAGAGAAAATAAATGACAGAAAAAGAAAAAAGAAAAATACTATAGACCAACTATGCTAATGGACCAAAAGTGGCCACAGTGCGCGTATCCCAGCCCACCGCCAGCCTTTCCCTTACCTCCCACTACAGGAGGCAGAGGAGGTGCATGGGGCACATCGATGATGGCCATTGTCACAGCCTGATTTTTGGCCCTTTCTTTTTCTTTTGTTTTTCTGCGAGTTTTGCTTGAGTTTTCTTTCTCTGTGGCTATGTGGTCTGGAAACTGAAGAAGATGACCTCTTCTTTCTTTCCAGAGTGGCTTGTCGTCCCAAAAACCTTCCCAAACCGTGTCATTTTCATCTTGGACAAAACCCCAATATTCTTTTCGTTGGGATATTTCCTTTTCTACTAAAGGAATAACCCAATTTGCCCTAGGTTGTGAAGCAACCTATATTTCTATCACTCCAAAAATTCCCAAATAATTCTCATAAATTGTTTGGGTAATATATTCCTCAAATATGGCAAAATATTTCCTTTTCCATGTTCCTCATCATGCTCAATTAATTCCTTTCTTATTCTGTCCTGAATGGCAGTTTGTGTAGCAAGTGCCATTTACCTTTTCCCGATGGACCCCAAACTTTTTGGACACCTTTTCATGTCCAAATATTGCCTCATGCCAAAATTCTACTTAATTTGCCTAGCAAATATTCCTAAGAAATTTTTCAAAGTTCCTGTCTGAGGGAATTGGTTGTGAAGGAAGTGCTAGCTAGGTTAACCCAATTGAGTTGAAATTTTGCATGGTCATTGATATCATCAAATAAAATCCCTCCTAAAGATTTGAGCTCATGAAATGCAACCTTGTGAGCCGAGCATCAATTCTTTTTTTCTGTCCAAATTTTCAGTTAGTGAACCAAGTATATTTTATATTGCTCCATTACTGCTGAAAATTTTCCAGGACCTTATCCTACCCATATAACCTATCTCCACATGATTTGGGCTCATTTTGTTCATCCATTGTCCCTCAGGAATTTTCATAAATTTCTGTCCAGAGAGGTGCTGTATGAAGGAAGTACCATTTTGGCTTGGCCAAATGGCATGCAATTTTTATGGCGCTCTCATATACCCAAATCACCCTGACCTGCCAAAGTTCATCTCAAGTGGCTTCTCCATGTGAGTGATACTTCATAGTTTGTAGTTTTGTCCAGTCTGGTGGTTTGTACAACAAGTACTAGATAAACTCCTCCTCTTGAGCTTAAACCATGCCATCTTAGTCACCTTAGTGAGTGATCAACCCCAGTCAAAGCTCAGCCGTGAATGCCAAGCTTGTGAGTCACATCAAACAACAAACACCTTGTTGTGCCACTGAAACACTGCAAGCCATATTCACCAATTAAGCCCCTGTGCTCGTTTCTTTCCCTCTTGGCTTTCTCCTTTCTGTGACCTATCGTGCAGACATGGTCGGCTGACCCGGGTACAACCTCCTGCGCCAACTCACGTGGTGACCACCGCCCTTGCACGCCATGGACGCGAGCTCAGCGTCGTCTGCTTCGGGCCTCCTCCTCTCGTCGTCTTCGCGCGCGTGAGCGTGTCTAACAGCTAGCACGCGTCGTCGATGTCCTCCTGGAGCCATTTTCCGCTCCGTTTGCTTCCCCGGCGACCCATCCCCGTCGAGAAACAGTGCGCGCCCATGACCGCGTCGTCTTCCACCTCCGTGTCTTCTTCCTTCCCCTGACCTCGAGCTCTGCCTCGTCTCTGTGTGTGCCTCGTCTGCGTCCTCCCTCGTCGCCTTGCCACCCCTCCCGGTGACCCTTGGCCGCGCGTGCCCATCACCGGAGCACGGACATGTAGCCACGCGCATGCCACCTCACCCCCTCGCCGCTCGGCTGTATAAGCCCACCACAGCCTCGTCCGAGCTCACCACTCATCCTCACCACCTTCCAAAACCCCGCCTAGCTACTTTCCCGAGCTCGAGGGGCTCCCGTTGCCCCCCATTGCCGCCATGGCCGCCTCTGGCCTCCTCCAAAATTTGTGACAACCAAGCCCTCCCCCTCCCTCTTGACCTCACCTGAGGACCGCCTGGACCCCGTAGCTCCTCCCCCAAATCTCCATTCGTCGCCGGAACCTCCATAGCATCGTCTTCATCTTCAGCCGACGACCTCCTCCATCGGTGTCAGTGCTGATGCTACCTCGTCCCTCGTCGGTGGTCGTGACCTACCCCTTCGGATGCGGCTCTCTGTTCTGAGTCCATCCGTAGGCGGAGCGCCGCGGGAGGTGGCCTACAGTGCTGGTGAGCCCCGCCGGAGTCGTGCCCTTGCTCTTCCCTGTCGGACGCTGGAGCTTGGAGACGATGACGACGTCGTCGCCCTGCCAGCTGGCCGTGGACCCAGTGGCCCCCACCCGTCAGCCACACAACGCTTGGCCCCGCCACTGCCCATGCGGATTAGTGGAAGCGTACTTCTAGAAGTACATTTTCTTGTGGAGTAAGCGTATTATCCTCATGCTTCAGCCAGAAATGCGTTTTCCCTACTCTGGAGGCGTAATCTGAGGAATGCGCTTTCTGTTTTTCAGCTCAGCCGACCGAAATGGTTGAATAGTGAACGTTCACTCATTAGCCGCATAAATAAATACTTTTTATTTCTTTTTCTCCCTAACGAACGAACGGTCGTAACTTTTCAGCCACAACTCCGAATGAGGTGAATCCAACGCCCACATCTTCATCTCTTCGAGCCCAAACTTTTGGTATCATTTTCACTATGGTTTGACATACTGGAAATGACCATTTTACCCTTGCCCCTAATCAGCCCCTCCGAGAGAGAACCCTTTCCGGTGATTTTTTTTTTGCGATCTTTCTGCACCTCTTCCCGGAGCCTTCTTCACCCCCAGGCAAGGCACAACCACCATTTGCATGATAGCCATGCAAAAGCATTGGTTTTCAACTTGAATCTTTAATAACTGTTTGTTCATTTTACTATTGTTGTCATTATTTCGGTTATGCTTATGGATCAGTGGTTACCGTCATGCCATGTTTTCTTGCACTCTGTTAGTATGTTCTTCATGCTAGTATTACTTTAATATTGGCCATGCTGGGTAATAGTACATGTTGGTGATGGTCTTCGGTGCACGACTATCGTCTGTTCCGAGTACCGGGGTTGTGCATGTTCTTTTGCACCTAGTTGGTTAAATGCTTGCATGATAGTTTTATCGTTTTGTTATTGCATGGTATTTATTGTTGATGCTAGTGGTCATGTTATGCTATGAGTAGTGTTCTAGTTGTGATTTTAATGCTCGTCAGTATGCCATGCTCATCTGGATAAATGGTTAAATGTTGTTGTTATGCTCGTTGATTGTGATGCACCCCCATGCTTATGTTGATATCATGTTCATGCATTATAGTTGCATCATGTTATTTTTATCATGGCTTAGCATATTGCATTCAAGTTTAACCGGATAATAATGAACTTGAAGAACTGTTGGATGAGTCATGGTGCCACTAAATCAAGTTGACCAGTGCAACCACACTTGCCTTATGGGGGGGCTCCTAACTGGGTCTATTGTCATGCCTTTCGCCGGTGCCTCCATCGAGGGAAGGTTATGCGTGGGCGCTACCTTGGCCGGGTAGGACGACATAAGCCTTGTGTGCCCGAGTTGTTTTGCGCGCTTTTGTCCCCTTTTGGGACCATTTATGTTTTGCCACGACGGTGGCCGTTGATGCCTTTGGTAGGCACGGGGCCACCCATGACTTATCCCAAAGGGGAGTTGGTCGGAGTGGCTAGGAGAGTGTCATGGCAGTAGATCGGTTTTGTCGGAACGCCGTTGGTCCACCCGAATGGGAGTGCAAGGCCATGGGTTCTGTGGTGTGGGTACAGTGTGCTAACATCTGCAGATTGTTTATTAAATCTATCAATAGCCGCACCCGCGGATATGGGCCCATTTCGTAGTCGGTCACACTATGGGTTAACAGTAATCCTAATAACATGATTAATAACAACCCCGGTTCGATGATGAAAGAATTTGGTTGATATTTATGTGATCGTGAGAGGATCACCGTGGTATTGAGGATACCGCGTTGTGGATATTTGTGGTGTTATGCAAGAGTCTAGGGTAAAAGTCAAGTTCCCCGTGGTCATGAATGATTTCTTCGGTATTATTAATACCAAGCTTGATTGGATCCTGGGATGATCGTGTGATGTTCGTGATGGTAAGTGATGCATGTGATGGTTACGATGCAACCCGAGCAGAGTAAGTTGGTGCATGATAGTTTCATCATGTTGCATGCTAGTCTCCTCATGTTCATATGTTTATGCCATGCTCGTATTGTTCTAGATGTATCATGTTGTACATGCCATGTTGTCATGATAGTATCATGTTCATCATTGCTTAATAATCTATAATTGCCATGCTATTGTCTGTCTTGATTTCTTTGGTTGCTGTGAGCTTGCAAGTACATTCAATGTACTAACCTGGCGTGTCATGCCAGTTTGCAAGTCTTGCCGGATTTGATTGCTTGTTTGCCGTGGATTCCTTGTTTGCGAGCTAGGATAAGCATTCCAGCCAGAGTCCCTGTGGAGTGGAGTTCACCACCGTCGTTGTTGTTCCGCTGCCAGTAGTCATTCCGTTGCGTCGTATTGTTCTGCTGCTTGCATGGAGCAACCGTGGCACGCGTAGTTTCATTGTGCTGATGTAACCCCCTTGTACCCGTATAGATTGTAATAAAGAGATGATTTGTTCTATGCTAAGCAGTGCCGTATTCCAAAAGACTTCTCCTCGATCTCTGGGCTGGAATATGGGGCATTCCGGTTTCTCTGAGCTGGGGTACCACAGGCTTGGTATCAGAGCAAGTCTGGCTGTAGGATGCCCTAGCCCACGCGAACGTTAGAATGCGGTAGTATAGAGACTGGGTGGTTTGTTGCACTTGATTGCTGCATTTTTTTGTTGCATAGCATGCATATAGATTATTATCTTGTCGCTAACATTTAATCTTGTGAGTGTAGATGGTATCAGTTTCGATCCACTATTTGCACCCTTCATCTTTGCATGCCTGCTTTTTGGTGTTTGGCATCACCTCTGTCCCAGCGGAGTGATGCCCTGGTGCCAAGTGTTCCAGACACCATTTGCAGGAGTTATGCTCAGGTATCGTGTCGATATCTTTTCCGCCATCCACAATATCATTTCGGTAATAGACTTGTCTCTATCCCGACCTGTGCCCTTCATTTCGTTCCATTGGCAACCCTTACTGACAAGGGCAATGCCAGCAAGCCCACTTTGCACCGCTATCATACCCTGTCATCCCATTCTTTGGACATGTACGCTTGATGATGATGTGGTCGTGACCTTGTGTCTCGCTACTTGATCACCTAGTCCATCCTCGACTCCATATTCATCCAGCTGCAACCAGAGTTCAGCCAACGCTTGGTGTAGCCTTGGTTACACCAACCCCTTCCACACGCAGATTCACTTTCGTGCACACCGTCACAACATAATAGACCGTAATACCGGAGTTTCTGCGAGATGTGTGTGCTTAGGTGTGCATGCATATTATTGTGTGAGTAGCAGTAATATGTGATATTGCTTGATTATTTATATTATTTGTATGCTTGTGTGATTTTGTTTTAGTTGTTTATTTTTCTTCTTTCTTTGGTCCTTAGGTGTGGCATTATTTTCCCCTTACTAAAGTTGCTCGCCAACCAACACCGGACCTGAAGAATCAGTAAGGAATTCAAATACTTGGAAGCTCAAATAAACGGAATAAAGTTATCAGTAGACTGCAGTGAAATTTGGAATATCTTGTCTGAATGCAAAAGGAATCTTGGATGGACAGTCAATATCATGTTTGTATTAGCATGCACTCCTTACAACAGTACGGATAATCAAGTTTGCCTTAGGGTGCATTCTTCATGACCGAAATGATCAAATCAGCAAGAAGATCAGCTTTGTGCCAGACCAACAGTATAATCTCAGTCAAAGGAATGGTTCAGATACAAGGTTTGATTCTTCTTTGAGGATGATTATGAAACATGATATACCTGAAAGAAAGCAAGAATGTGCCATGTACTCAACACTCAGAAAGGAGGATAGTCCAGCCAACCCTGTTTCATGCAAGTAATCAACAACAGAGATATTAAGATGGTATGCATATGTGGTAATCGGTCCGCATATCACAATGAGAAGCTTCTGCAGCATGAAACCCAGTCTTCCTCAGCAAGATACTCTCATTGGTTTACAGCATAAGTCATCCAATCGTCCTCAGTACGGCACTAGTGCAAGATAGTACATTGTGAATTGACACCAGATGGCAGAATTAGACCCGCAACAGTTGGTCAGAAGCAAGAATCATTCAGAACACAAGTCTGCCTCGGGAATCAGATTCTCAGATATATGTGAAGGAAGCCAGATATACACCTCAGTGTGAAAAAGGACTATGAAGATTGACGACAACATTGAGCTCTGTACAAGTACCAGTGAACCTAGAATATGATCCTGATGAGCCCTTGTCTTCTTTTCTCTGGTAACGGCACCACGCCTGTGTTCTGAGCCGTTTTAGGCCGTCCAGGGTGGGTGCTGACTTTATATTTCTCTATTCAACAACTGTCACGAGTTCTGAGCTGCTTTCCGGCCGTCTCGTACAGCTGTTGAGTTTCTTTTTGTGACAGTGGCCCTATGCTCTGAGCCGCTTTTCAGCCATCTTAGGGAACTGTCACTTTCTTCTTATCAACACGGTCTCATGCTCCGAGCTACTTTTCGGTTGTCTTAAGCCATGGTTGAGCTATTTCAGTGATGTCCCAGATCTGAGTTGTAAAGACCGTTCTGGTGGCTACCGAATTATTTGCCGATTTCTTGCAAGGGTTCAGATGATCATTTCCCTATGGTCAGAACTTGAGAGGTGATGAACTTTCCATTGAAACAATATTACCATGTAAGGAGATGAGGATAAGGGTACGCCTGTCAGAATGTTGCACTCGACAGAACCTATGGTCACACGAAGAAGCAACACGACCCCACTCTTTCAGCAAAGGATACGGATCAAGAAAACAGTAATGAAGGAGCAAGACTGATAATTGTTGCATGAACCACCAGGTGCAGATACCCCGGACAGTCTGACTCAGTGAACAAATCACCATGCATATTCACCTACAGGGTCTTCTCAATGTCGGTAAGGAACCCATATTAAGGCAACCTACTCAGTTAATAATATGTGCTCAGAATTGTCAGTATCAAATATCTGAGTCTGTCAAGTCAGACCAAGGGACCATTCAATAGTTTGACCCTGGCAACCATGGTAAAGCATCACACATCCTACTATCCACATGGATATTCTGATATAATGAATAATGAGGATGATGAATAACAGTCTTGAAGCATGTGCCCTCACTTATGAGAAGTATCAAAGGATAGCTTGGCATGAACAAGATTCTTCTGCCAGAACCACCGTCAGTCAAGTTTGCGGATACTATCATATAAGGTCATACCCTTTATGCTGGACACGACAGGAGACAGTCAAATATTTGGTACAGATCTAACACTCCAGACAGTGGAGCCAGTCAAGGTGATTCAGAAACTCCGCGAGAACTTAGTATCAGTCAGGAGAACAGTTATGATTTGAAACACTGCTTTGAACCTGGAGGACCTATAGTTAGTTGAGAAACCCAATTCAAGGAGTCAGATCTTGGGTGTTCATCAGGAAAAATCTGGTCACCAATTTATGGAAGGTTGTCAGTACACACACAACAATTGGAAATCACCCTCGGATTTGTGAGACGGGCATATATTTCAGTCATGGTAATCTCAGATAAGTCAGTCAGGTAAGTCAGATGAAGAATTTAATGGGAACAATCAATAAAAGAAAAAGGATAGCCAAGTTGGAAACGGTCTCCTTAAGTCAGTATATGCATAATTGTTCCCTGAGCAACCAAATCTCGAGGACGAGATTTTTTAAGGGGGGAGGAGTTGTCACAGCCTGGTTTTTGGCCCTTTCTTTTTCTTTTGTTTTTCTGCGAGTTTTGCTTGAGTTTTCTTTCTCTGTGGCTATGTGGTCTGGAAACTGAAGAAGATGACCTCTTCTTTCTTTCCAGAGTGGCTTGTCCTCCCCAAACCCTTCCCAAACCTTGCCATTTCCATCTTGGACAAAACCCCAATATTCTTTTCCTTGGGATATTTCCTTTTATATTAAAGGAATAACCTAATTTGCCCTAGGTTGTGAAGCAACCTATATTTCTATCACTCCAAAACTTCCCAAATAATTCTCATAAATTGTTTGGGTAATATCTTCCTCAAATATGGAAAAATATTTCCTTTGCCATGTTCCTCATCACACTCAATTAAGTCCTTTCCTATTCTGTCCTGAATGGTAGTTTGTGAAGCAAGTGCCATTTACCTTTGCCCAATTGACCCCAAACTTTTTGGACACCTTTTCATGTCCAAATAATTGCCTCATGCCAAAATTCAACCTAATTTGCCTAGCAAATATTCCTAAGAAAATTTTCAAAGTTCTTGTCTAAGGGAATTGGTTGTCAAGGAAGTGCTAGCTAGGTGAACCCAATTGAGTTGAAATTTTGCATGGTCCTTGATATAATCAAATCACATCCCTCCTCAAGATTCGAGATTGTGAAATGCATCCTTGTGAGCTGAGCATCAATTCTTTGTTTCTGTCCAAATTTTTAGTTAGTGAAGCAAGTATATTTTATATTGCTCCATTACTGCTGAAAATTTTCCAGGACCTTCTCCTACCCATATAACCTATCTCCACAAGATTTTGGCTCATTTCATTCAGCCATTTTCCCTCAGGATTTTTCCTAAGAGAGGTGTTGTATGAAGGAAGTGCCATTTTGGCTCGGCCAAATGGCATGCAATTTTTATGGCACTCTCATATGCCCAAATCACCCTGACCTGCCAAATTTCAGCTCAAGCGGCTTCTCGATGTGAGTGCTACTTCATAGTTTGTATTTCTGTCCAGTCTGGTGGTTTGTATAGCAAGTACTAGATAAACTCCTCCTCTTGAGCTTAAACCATGCCATCTTAGTCACCTTAGTGAGTGATCAACCCCAGTCAAAGGTCAGCCGTGAATACCAAGCATGTGAGTCACAGCAAACAACAAACACCTTGCTGTGCGACTAAAACACTGCAAGCCATATTCACCAATTAAGCTCATGTGCTTGTTTATTTCCCTCTTGGCTTTCTCCTTGCTGTGAACTATCGTGCAGACATGGTCGGCTGAGCCGGGTGCAACCTCCTGCGCCAACTCACGCAGTGATGTAGGATCGAAAGTATGTCTAGAGGGGGGGTGATTAGACTACTTGACCAAATAAAAGTCTAGCCTTTTCCCAATTTTAGTTCTAGGCAGATTTTAACAACTTAGCACAAGTCAAGCAATCAACCTACACATGCAATTCTAAGAGTATAGCAGCGGAAAGTAAAACAATTGCATTGGAGTGTGCAAACACAATTGGAGACACGAAGATTTTTGGCGTGGTTCCGATAGGTGGTGCTATCGTACATCCACGTTGATAGAGACTTCAACCCACGAAGGGTAACGGTTGCGCGAGTCCACGGAGGGCTCCACCCACGAAGGGTCCACAAAGAAGCAACCTTGTCTATCCCACCATGGCCGTCGCCCACGAAGTACTTGCCTCACTGGGGTAGATCTTCACGAATTAAGCGATCCCCTTGCCCTTACAAACTCCTTGGTTCAACTCCACAATCTTGACGGAGGCTCCTAAGTGACACCTAACCAATCTAGGAGACACCACTCTCCAAGAGGTAACAAATGGTGTGTTGATAATGAACTCCTTGCTCTTGTGCTTCAAACGATAGTCTCCCCAACACTCAACTCTCTCTCACAGGATTTGGATTTGGTGGAAAGATGATTTGAGTGGAAAGCAACTTGGGAAAGGCTAGAGATCAAGATTTATGTGGTTGGAATGGAATATCTTGACCTCAACACAAGTGTAGGTGGTACTCAGAAAATGTATATTGGAAGTGTAGGCATGTTCTGATGGATCTCTCCATGAATGAAGAGTGGGTGGAGGGGTATAAATAGCCTCCACACAAAATCTAACCATTACACACAAATCACCAAACTCGGTGGGACCGAATCATGAAACTCGGCCACACCGATTTAGTTCAAAATGTGAACGTTAGGATTTTCGGTGGGACTGACATGTGAACTTGGTGGGACCGATTTTGTTAGGGTTAGGGCATAACGTAATCTCGGTGAGACCGATTACACAAACTCGGTGAGACCGATTTTGATAATGGACTAAAAAAGAGTTGGTCAAGCAAACTCGGTGGGACCGATTCACTCATCTCGGTTGGACCGAAACGTTATGAAAGGGAAACAGAAAGTTTGCATTGCAATCTCGGTGGGACCGATCGCTCATCTCGGTTTGACCGAAATGTTATGAAGTGAAACAGAGAGATTACAATCCCATCTCGGTGAGACCGAGATCCCTATCGGTGAGACCGAAAAGAATAGGGTTTGTGGCAGTGGCTATGTCAACTAAACTCGGTGGCGCCGGATAGAAAGTTTTGGTGGGGCCGAGTTTGACTTTTGGTTTGAGACATATGTGGATGTGAGAAAGTAGTTGAGGGTTTTGGAGCATATCACTAAGCACTTTGAGCAAGGAAGCCATCAGGCAACACCTCATCCCCTCTTAATAGTATTGACTTTTCCTATGGACTCAATGTTATCTTGGATCACTTAAAATGAAAAGATGTAGAGTCTTGAGCTTTGAGCTTGAGCCTATTCTTCGTCCTTAGAATTTTGAGGGATCCACTTTTCTCATCCATGCCATGCCAATCACTGAGCTTTCCTGAAATGTTTATCTATAAGTAGCATTAGCTCAATGAGTTATATGTTGTTAGGAATTACCAAAACCACCCAGGGATAGTTGCACTTTCAATCTCCCCTTTTTTGGTAATTGATGACAATATATAGATCAAAGCTTCGACAAATGATAAATAATATTGAAAAGACATCGTCGCTTTGAGAAGTATGTGATAAGAAAGAGCTCCCCCTAAATTTGTGCATTATTTAAAATTTTCTTTTGAATGCAAATGCACAATCTATTAGGATCATGGGTTACTCTTCCATGTCACATACATCTTGGTGGAGCGCTCAAAATGATAGAGATTAAAAGCATGCACTCATCACCAAGCAAGTGAATGATCATAGGATAGCATCATTCAACCAAACATTAAGGGTAGCATATGATCAACAAGTATCTCACAAGGACATAAAGTATCTCACAAAAGCACTCAATAAAGAAGTTCAACCAAAATAGCAAGAGAGATAAGAAGAACCACACTCTCTCTCGAAGCCTATGATCTATACATTTTTCTCCCCCTTTGGCAACAAGTTACCAAATTTTTTGAAAAATGCATAGTCCTAAACGACTCTCAGGCTTGGTCTTCGGGAGGTGGTGTAGAGAGAACTCCAAGGACGAAGGCTTCCGATGAAGTAGTTGGAGGTGATGGAGTGGGTGCTGGAGGTGGCAATAGAGCTGTGGCTGCTGGTGCTGACACTGAAGCTCGAGTATCTGTCACGGGCACTTAAGCAGACCTTGGACCACGTGGCACTCGCTTGAAAGCATCAGTGGTAGACTTGCCCTTCTTCTCCTCTGCTTCCTCCTGTAGCTGCTCAACTACAGTTTGGATCTTAGTTGCCTTGACATCCAGATCATAGAACTTCTTCTCAACGATCCTCTCCAAACTCTCCTAGTTTTGAGTCAGGGTGGCCAAGCCCTTGTCAATCCTCAAGGTGGATTGGATCAGATATCCAAGTTGATCTTGTTTGGATTTCAAGAACACTTGAGATGCCTCTTCAACAGTTGGCATCTTTGCAGCTTTCTCTGCCCTTGCCTTCTCTCTTTTCTCATGTGCTTGAGCTGAAGATGGTTCATTTTCATCCATCACCATAGTGTTGTCTTCAAATTCAGGGTATATGGGCAGGTGCTCCTTATCCAAAAGATATGTGCCTGTGCCCATCCTTGAGTTGATGAGCTCCTGAATTTGTGGGGCATACCCACAACTTCTCTTCTGGTCAGCAGCAGTCCTCTTGATTGTCTCAATAATCAAACTCAAGGCCTTGAACTTCTGTGGGACATCAAATATGTGCAGCAAGTTTATAACATGTCCTTTGATCATCTTGTGATCACCTGACTTGGGTAGCAGTGTGTGCCTTAGAATCCAGTTTATGGTAGGCAGACCAGACAACAAGTAGTGGAAAAATCCAAACTTATGTGTATCCAAAGCAGCATCTGGGATCTCTTTGTACATGTTGGCCATTGTGTTGTGGTCTTTCTTCTTCTCAGTATAAATATCCAAGTCATCCTGACTTTCTTTTGGGGCATTGATCAACTGAGCCCATTCATCAACAGAAGATTGGTACCTGGTACCCTCAGACATCCAAACTATCCTTCCATCTGGATAGAAGTGGGCAGTGGAGTAAAACTGCATGATCAGCTCATCGTTCCACTTGGTGAGCTTCTGGGCCACAAAGGTATCAATTCCACATGCCTTGAAGCTATCATATACACTTGGATAGTGATTTTCATTCTCTTGGATGTATTCCCAGTCAACCCATTTCATGTCACACACAATGGGCTTCTTGTCAAGCAACACTGTCTCATAAAAATCTTGCCGTTCCTTGGTGTGAAACCTGTAGTCCACATCAGTTCTCCTCCTGATAGCATATGGATCAGACTGTCTCCATAGTCTCAGTCCTGCATCCTTCCTGATTTTCATGTTTTCTGCAACTGGATGTGCATCACTGTGGTCAGGGATCTTGGGTTTCAGCTTCCTTAACACAACTGAGTTATCTTCTTCTTCAGCAGCTTCAGGCACTGGCGCTTTGTTATTTTCCTCAGCAGGAATGTTTCTAGTGCTTCTCTTGGGTTTAGGCTTCTGAGCTGGAGCAGTAGCCTTGGGAGCAACTTTGGGCTTAGATGGAGCATCCCCTGATCTGATTGCATCTCCCATGAGCTTTGGAGCTTTGGGTGCTGGTGCAGCATCCTCTTCCTCTTCATCATCATCTCTCATAATTGATGATCTGCGAATCACTCTGGTAGTGGTCTTCTTGACCCTTTCCTTCCTTTTGTTGCCTTCTCCAACTGCCTCTTCAGATGGCTTGGAGGTTTCAACACTGGATGCTCTGGCCTTAGACATGGGGACTCTCTTTGCTGGTGCCTTCTTATGCATCCCTGGCTTGACTGTAGCAGATGAGCCATACTCCTTTTTCAGCACCTTTTTCTTTGAAGTGGCCTCATCCTCAACAACCACATAATCTTCATCCTCTGAATCAGAAGTTTTCTTCTTCCTTGTCCTGGTAGCTGCCTTTGTAAAGTTACTTGGTGTGCTCCTGCTACCATCATCAGAAGAACTGGAGGGACTAGTGCCCTCACTCATCTGGACCTGTTCTTTAGATTTGTTCTGGCTGTCACTTTGGTCAGACATCATGCAGGAAAACTGTCAGCAGACCCTGTGAATAGATTATATATGAGGTAGAGTAGATGAGCATCACAAAGTACATGAGTTTTGCAGAACAATTGACTCAAAAACGTAGTTTTAGTTCTTCACAGAAAGCATTTCGGATCTACTGATTTGTAAACTCGGTGATACTGAAGCAGTTTTTGGAACCTAAACTAGCGAACTCAGTCAGACTGAGTCATAGTTTGGTGGCACCGAGACTGCTAGGGTTTCACAGAGAATTGAACTTGGTCACACCGATTTGCAGTTTTCGGTCAGACCGAAAACACATGTGCAATGGCCTAAACCAAATCGGTGAGACCGATTTCTACAACTCGGTCAGTCCAAGATGAATTCGGCGGAGACCTAACCCTAAATTTTCAAATCAAAACTAATCTACGGGACATTTTCGCTGGACAGGATTCGTGGCAAGAATCATGGCAAAGCAATGTGCTAAGAATCCGAGTTATGGATTAGCACAAAGATCAAGTTCGTACCCTAGTTCGGCGGCGAACTTGCTACGGCGGCAACGGCGGGGCAGATTGCCATTGACGATGGCGGATACCAGCGGCGGGAGGTCGCTGGCGACGAGAGGATAAGCTGGAGACCCGAAGAGGCAGAGTAGGTTATGCGCGGGCGAAGAGATTTCGGAAAAAAATTCCATAATTTGACCCGTCGGTATATATAACCTGACCCTGTCGATGTGACCGAGTGGAACGACTCCGTGGCACCGAGATGGAAAACTGTAGGCAGTTACTGCAACTCAATGTGACCGAAAGGTTCTAATCGGTTGCATCGAGACTGAAAACCTAGATCAACTAAGTGATCTTGGTAGGACCGAAAAGGATGAATTGGTCAGACCAAAATACACAAAGAGGTTTTGGAAGTTTAAGTCTATGACGAATCGGGAACTCCTAGTGCTCCTCACACAGAGTGGTTTGAATCTGACTTGATCAAACTTTGTGATGCAACATGAATAGAGTTTGAGACGAGAAAAAGCATAGATAGCTAGAGGGAGTTCTTAGGCATTCTTGTCCATCCATTTGGCAAAAGAGAAAAGGCCAAACAATCAACGCAACAAATGGATGTCCTCAAATGAGTAAAGTATGCAAGCAACATGCTCACACAATAAGATGGCAAAAGAAATATGTGAAAAAGCATGCACAAACACTCTAGCATCTATCAAGCAATTGGCGATGACTGGGTCATCTATATATGAGTATATTGACTTAGGAGTCAAATGAGAACATTTGATCATAGGTCATACTCATTGTTTAAGCACAAGTGGGGTTACCACTTTTACATAAAGCATTGTTGTACTCACACCATTAGAGTTGCTTTAACTCAATTGATTAGAGTAAAGCTCCCCCTAGATGTGATATCCCACCTAAGAGGGATCAACTAACCTTGGGTTTTGTCGATGATGACTTCATGTAGGTGTTGAAGATGTGGATGCTCAATGTTGATGTAGATCATTCGGAGCAATCCTTTGGAGTGAGTTGCACTTTCAATACCTACACGGGTTAGTCCCACAAGGAACAAACAAGGATATCCATAGACATAGAGTGATGTGTACACAAGATGATGTCCATGGAAGCATTAGGTTACCTTGTCCCTTGTCTTACCAACAAGAGGGTTTGTGACTCCTTGAACTAGTGCAAGATATGAAAGTTGTTTGCACTTGTCCTCGCCAAAATGATACTAGTGAAGTATGTTGGCGGAGTCACCCTCAAGAACTCTCTAGTTCTTCTTCTTCGGGATCCACACCATCTTGATGGGAATCCTTGGAGTTGTAGTCATACTTGATGAAGTAGAACTTGATGTAGTCTTGGGAACCCACTTGACCAAGACCTTAGGTGCTTCTTCAAATGCATTAATCTCCTCTTGAAGCTTGTCCTTGCCTTTTAGCTTGTGGTCTTGTGGTGGAAGATCATCTTGAGATTGTGTTCCTTTGAAAGAAGTAGGATCATACTTATATTGTTGAGGAACAAACTTCGTCTTGGGGTATTGATCTTCTTCCCACTCAACTCCATTGGCATTGAACTTTCGTTCAAAACCAACACCTTGATTCTTCTGGTGTCTTCCTTGCTTGCGCACAATTTCCCCAAATTGCTTACTTCCGGCAAGGCTCTTGTAAACACCTTTCTCTATAATTCCCTTCAATAAGCTATTTTCTTGCTCAAGTGTAACTTGGCTAAGAGAATCATTAGTGGAATCAACAAAGCTACTAGAAGCAACAACATTGGATTTAGCATGATTTTTGTTACTACTAGATGAAGAATCTTTTTTGTTCTTGTTACTAGATTTAACTTGTGGCATGTAAGTAGACAAGAGTAAACGCTTGGCAATGTAAGAAGAACTTTTCTTGCGAAGATCATCATTGATTGCCTTTAAAAACTCATGTTCTTGCTCAAGGTTGAGCTTTTCAAAGCGTAGCTTGTCATGAGTCTTTAAAAGTTCTCGATGATCTTCCAAGGTAGTTTCATGAGCTAACTTAAGAGTGTTTAGTTCTTTAGTTAGATGCTCAATCTCATTCTTATCATAGTCATTCATTTTATCTTGATTATCATGATTAATAGCAAGCTCATCATAGTTTTTATAACTAGAGTTGTCAACAAGTAAATCATCATCTCCTAGCAAATCATCTTCACCACTATTGAAATCAACATACTCGGGGTGTGTCATCTTTGGACCTTTAGCCATGAAGCATCTCCCAATTCCTTCATTTGGTGAGTCAAATATGTCGAAGGAGTTGGTTGTCACAAGTGCTAGTCCGGCAACACCTTCATCTTGAGTATATTCGGAGTCGGGGTGATAACTTCTTTCGAAGTGATTGTCGGAGTCGGAACCGGATACCCATTCACCAACATGAGCTTGATGTCTTCTTTTTGTGTAGCTCCTTGATGACTTGTCCTTCCTTTCCGAGTCCTTGCTTCTCCGAGAGGGTCTTCGTTCATAACGATCATCTCTACTCCTTCTTTCTCTTGATGGTGATTCTTCTCTTCTACTTCTTCTTTTGTAGGGAGAATCTTCTCTTCTTTTGTAGGGAGGCATACACTCATTGGAATAGTGTCCGGGTCTTCCACAATTGTAGCAATTGCGCTCACAACTAGAAGATCTTTTGTCATTGTAAGACGTTGACCTGGAACTTCTTTCCTTGCTTCTACTCTTGTAGAACTTGTTGAAGTTCTTCACCATTAGACTCAATTCTTCATTGAAGGTTTGCTTCTCACTTGATGATGTGGGAGCATCACACAAGGCTTTGTAAGCACCACTTGACTTGTCGTGAAGCTCTTCCTTATCCTTGAGTGACATCTCATGAGCAAAAATTCTTCCAATAACTTCCGTTGGCTTGAGATCTTTGTAATTGGGCATCATTTGGATCAATGTGCACACGGTATCATATTTTCCATCCAAGGCTCTTCTTGATGATGACCTCTTCACTTCCTAAGCTGGCAATCTCATTTGTGATGAGAGCAAGCCTAGAGTACATTTCAGCGACGCCTTCACCATCCTTCATTTTGAACTTGTCAAGCTAACTTTGAAGCACGTCCAATTTGGATTCCTTGACAGATTCGGTACCTTCGTGCATATCAATCAAAGTATCCCAAATTTCCTTTGCATTCTCAAGACAGCTGATTTTGTTGAATTCTTCGGGGCATAATCCGTTGAAGAGAATATCACAAGCTTGAGCATTGTATTGTAGCATCTTCAACTCTTCCGCGATAGCTTCATGGTTTGGTTCTCTCCCATCAAAGAATTCGCCTTGCAAGCCAATACACACAATAGCCCAAACGACGGGGTTATGTCCAAGAATATGCATTTTCATCTTATGCTTCCAACTGGCAAAAATTTTACCATCAAAGTAAGGACCTCTACGGTGGTAATTTCCCTTGCTAGACGCCATACTCTCCTAGGTTGTGAAACCAAGGCTATGACCACCAAAAGCTATGGAAATCAAAGTAAATGGAGACCAAAGCTCTCATACCACTTGTAGGATCGAAAGTATGTCTAGAGGGGGGTGATTAGACTACTTGACCAAATAAAAGTCTAGCCTCTTCCCAATTTTAGTTCTAGGCAGATTTTAGCAACTTAGCAAAAGTGAAGCAATCAACCTACACATGCAATTCTAAGAGTATAGCAGCGGAAAATAAAATAATTGCATATGAAGGTAAAGGGAGGAGTTTGGAGTGTGCAAACGCAACTGGAGACACGGAGATTTTTGGCATGGTTCCGATAGGTGGTGCTATCATACATCCACGTTGATGGAGACTTCAACCCACGAAGGGTAACGGTTGCGCGAGTCCACGGAGGGCTCCACCCACGAAGGGTCCATGAAGAAGCAACCTTGTCTATCCCACCATGGCTGTCGCCCACGAAGGACTCGCCTCACTCGGGTAGATCTTCACGAAGTAGGCGATCTCCTTGCCCTTACAAACTCCTTGGTTCAACTCCACAATCTTGACGGAGGCTCCCAAGTGACACCTAACCAATCTAGGAGACACCACTCTCCAAGAGGTAACAAATGGTGTGTTGATAATGAACTCCTTGCTCTTGTGCTTCAAATGTTAGTCTCCCCAACACTCAACTCTCTCTCACATGATTTGGATTTGGTGGAAAGATGATTTGAGTGGAAAGCAACTTGGGAAAGGCTAGATATCAAGATTTATGTGGTTGGAATGGAATATCTTGACCTCAACACAAGTGTAGGTGGTTCTCAGAAAATGTATATTGGAAGTGTAGGCATGTTCTGATGGCTCTCTCCATGAATGAAGAGTGGGTGGAGGGGTATAAATAGCCTCCACACAAAATCTAACAGTTACACACAAATCACCAAACTCGGTGGGACCGAATCATGAAACTCGGTCAGACCGATTTAGTTCAAAATGTGAACGTTAGGATTTTCAGTGGGACCGACATGTCAACTCGGTGGGACCGATTTTTTTAGGGTTAGGGCATAACATAATCTCGGTGAGACCGATTACACAAACTCGGCGAGACCAATTTTGATAATGGACTAACACAGAGTTGGTCAGGCAAACTCGGTGGGACCGATTCGCTCATCTCGGTTGGAACGAAACATTACGAAAGGGAAACGGAGAGTTTGCATTGCAATCTTGGTGGGACCGATCTCTCATCTCGGTTTGACCGAAATGTTATGAAGGGAAACAGAGAGATTACAATCCCATCTCGGTGAGACTAAGATCCCTATCAGTGAGACCGAAAAGACTAGGGTTTCTGGCAGTGGCTATGTTAACTGAACTCGGTGGCGCCAGATAGAAAGTTTCGGTGGGGCTGAGTTTGACTTTTGGTTTGAGACATATGTGGATGTGATAAAGTAGTTGAGGGTTTTGGAGCATATCACTAAGCACTTTGAGCAAGCAAGCCATTAGGCAACACCTCATCCCCTCTTAATAGTATTGGCTTTTCCTATGGACTCAATGTGATCTTGGATCACTTAAAATGAAAAGATGTAGAGTCCTGAGCTTTGAGATTGAGCTAATTCTTTGTCCTTAGAATTTTGAGGGATCCACTTTTCTCATCCATGCCATGCCAATCACTGAGCTTTCCTGAAATGTTTATCTTTAAGTAGCATTAGCTCAATGAGTTATATGTTGTTAGGAATTACCAAAACCACCCAGGGATAGTTGCACTTCCAAGTAACCACCGCCCTGGCACGCCATGGACGCGAGCTGAGCGTCGTTTGCTTCGGGCCCTCCTCTTCTCGTCGTCTTCGCGCGCGTGAGCCTGTCTAACAGCTAGCACGCATCATCACTGTCCTCCTGGAGCCATTTGCCCCTCAGTTTGCTTCCCCGACGACCCGTCCCCGTCGAGAAACAGTGCGCGCCCGTGACCGCATCGTCTTCCACCTCCGTGTCTTCTTCCTTCCTTTGTCCTTGAGCTCTGCCTCGTCTCCGTGACCTCTACGCCTCGTCCGCGTCCTCCCTCGTCGCCTTGCCACCCCTCCCCGTGACCCTTGGCCGCGTGTGCCCGTCGCTGGAGCACGGACACGTAGCCGCGCGCATGCCCCCTCATCCCCTCGCCGCTCGGCTATATAAGACCACCCCGGCCTCGTCCGAGCACACCACTCATCCTCATCACCTTCCAAAACCCCGCCTAGCTATTTCCCCGAGCTCGAGGAGCTCCCATGCCCTCCATTGCCGCCATGGACGCCTCTGGCCTCCTCCAAAATTTGTGACAACCGAGCCCTCCCCCTCCCTCCTGACCTCACCCGAGGAGCTCCCGGACCCCGTAGCTCCTCCCCCACATCTCCATTCGTCGCCGGAACCTCCATAGCCTCGTCTTCATCTCCGGCCGACGACCTCCTCAGCCGGTGTCAGTGCTGCTGCTGCCTCGTCCCTCGTCGGCGGACGTGACCTACCCCTTCGGATGCGGCTCTCCGTCCCGAGTCCATCCGTAGGCGGAGCGCCACGGGAGGTGGCCTACACCGCCGATGAGCCCCGCCGAAGTCGCGCCTTTGCTCTACCCCATCAGGCGCTGGAGTTTGGAGATGACGGCGACGCCATCACCCTGCCAGCTAGCAGTGGACCTAGCGGCCCCCACCCATCAGCCACACAATGCCTGGCCCCGCCACTGCCCACATGGATTAGTGGAAGCGTACTTCTAGAACTATGTTTTCTCGTGGAGTAAGCGTATTATCCTTATGCTTCAGCCAAAAACACGTTTTCCATACTCTAGAGGCGTAATCTGAGGAATGCGCTTTCTGTTCTTCAGCTCAGCCGGCCGAAATGGTTGAATAGTGAACGTTCACTCATTAGCGGTAGAAATAAATACTTTTTATTTCTTTTTCTGCCTAACGAATGAACGGTCGTAACTTTTCAACCATAACTCTGAATGAGGTGAATCCAACGCCCACTTTCACTATGGTTTAACATGCTGGAAATGACCATTTTACCCTTGCCCCTAATTAGCCCCTCTGAGAGAGAACCCTTTCCGGTGATTCTTTTCGCGATCTTTCTGCACCTCTTCCCGGAGCCTTCTTCACCCCCAGGCAAGCCACAACCACCATTTGCATGATAGCCATGCAGAAGCATTGGTTTTCAACTTGAATCTTTAATAATTGTCTGTTCATTTTACTACGGCTGTCGTTATTTCAGTTATGCTTATGGATCAGTGGTTACCGTCATGCCATGTTTTCTTGCACTCTGTTATTATGTTCTTCATGCTAGTATTACTTTAATATTGGCCATGCTAGGTAATAGTACATGTTGGTGATGGTCTTAAGTGCACGACTATCGTCTGTTCCGAGTACTGTGGTTGTGCATGTTCTTTTGCACCCAGTTGGTTAAATGCTTGCATGGTAGTTTTATCGTTATGTTATTGCATGGTATTTATTGTTGACGCTAGTGGTCATGTTATGATATGAGTATTGTTCCAGTTGTGATTTTCATGCTTGTCGGTATGCCATGCTCATCTGGATAAATGGTTAAATGTTGTTGTTATGCTCGTTGATTGTGATGCACGCCCATGCTTGTGTTAATACCATGTTCATGCATTATAGTTGCATCATGTTATTTTTATCATGGCTCAGCATATTGCATTCAAGTTTAATCGGATAATAATGAACTTCAACAACTATTGACCACCTGTGAGTTCCGTAATGCGGCGTGGCTTGTCTGCCTCCCTGGTTCTTGCATCGTTTGTGCGGCAATTGAACTGCCGAACAGGCCTTCCAAAGAATGGAGTCATGAAAGTAAGAGAAAATTAAAAAATCGGCAGCCCCTGGTGCGGTTTAAGCCGCGTTTCGAGTGTGCCGTGATGGTGCCCCTCCCCCTGTACCCATGGTATTTTTAGAGCGTAGTTATGTACGCGAAGTACTGATGTCGCATTGTTGCGAGGGCTGGGGTTGGGGCTGCATTGCTACGCCTTCTCGGAACGTGCCAGGCGGTCTTGTTGTGGGTTACTCCGGGCACGCTTGACGGTGTCCGGACGCTTAATGGCCGGACTGGAGAACTGCCTGGAGAGGCTGCTTTGTACTTCCGCTGCAAGGGCCGCCGTGTACTCCTCCGTTCGGAGAGAGCGTTCGGTGTTTCCATTGACCGTAATTACTCCTCGAGGGCCTGGCATCTTGAGCTTAAGGTATACGTAGTGTGGTACTGCATTGAACTTGGCGAATGCGGTTCGTCCGAGCAGTGCGTGATAGTCACTTTGGAATGGGACTATGTCGAAGATCAACTCCTCGCTTCAGAAATTATCCGGAGATCCGAAGACTACTTCAAGTGTGACTGGGCCTGTATAGTTGGCTTCTACACCTAGTATTACGCCTTTAAAGGTCGTTCTGGTGGGCTTAATCCTCGAGGGATCTATGCCCATTTTCCGCACTGTATCCTGGTAAAGCAGGTTCAGGCTGCTGTCGCCGTCCATAAGGACTCTAGTGAGATGAAATCCGTCAGTAATTGGGTCTAGAACCAATGCAGCGAATCCGCCATGACGGATGCTAGTGGGATGGTCTCTTCGATCAAAGGTGATCGGGCAGGAGGACCATGGGTTGAACTTTGGGGCGACTGGCTCTACCGCGTATACGTCCCTTAACGCGCGCTTCCGCTCCCTTTTGGGGACGTGGGTTGCGTATATCATGTTCACCGTCCGCACTTGTGGGGGAAAACCCTTATGTCCACTATTGTTCGGTGGACGGGGCTCCTCGTCGTCATCGCTATGTAGCCCTTTGTCTTCATTTTCGGCATTTAACTTGCCTGCGGCCGGCTTTTCGGGGGTGCCATGTATCTGGCACAAGCGGTCGAGTATTCGGTCCAAACTGGACGGGCCCCTAGGATTCCTTTTGAATGGCTTTTTCCGCTGACCGGTTTTAGAGCCTCTGAATCTGGCATTAACTGCCGTATCCTCAGCATTGTCGCTGTTAATGCAGCGCTTCTGCTTGTTGCGACGCGGCTACTGTCCTTGGTATCCGAATTACCCGGGTTCTTGGCCATATTGTTGCTATGAGCAAGCCAGCTGTCTTCTCCCGCGCAAAAGCGGGTCATGAGTGTCGTGAGTGCTGCCATAGATTTCGGCTTTTCCTGTCCAAGGTGCCGGGCCAGCCACTCGTCACGGATATTGTGCTTGGAGGCTGCTAGGGCCTCAGTGTCCGGACAGTCGACTATTTGATTTTTCTTTGTTAGGAACCGTGTTCAGAATTGCCTGGCCAATTCCTTCGGCTGCTGAATTACGTGACTTAGGTCATCGGCGTCTGGGGGTCGCACATAAGTGCCCTGGAAATTGTCGAGGAATGCGGCTTCCAGGTCCTCCCAACAACTGATTGATCCAGTTGGCAGGCTGTTGAGCCAATGCCGAGCTGGTCCTTTAAGCTTGAGTGGGAGGTATTTGATGGCGTGAAAATCGTCACCGCGGGCCATGTGGATATGAAGGAGATAATCCTCGATCCATACCGCAGGGTCTGTTGTGCCATCATATGATTCGATGTTTACGGGTTTGAAACCCTCAGGGATTTGATGATCCATTATTTCGTCTGTAAAGCACAGTGGGTGTGCGGCGCCTCTGTACTAGGCGATATCATGACGTAGCTCCAATGAGTTTTGTCTACTGTGTTCGGCCCTGCCGAATTTGTGGCCGGCGTGACGGTTACCGTCTCGAGCCGTGGGGTGCCCACGCGGTCCATAGATCGATCTTGTTTGCCTTGCCTTGTCCTCCAACATGTCTCGTAAGTCCGACGCATATTCCCGTGCCTTGGTACGGGGTGCGGCTTGAGTGGAGGGCCGGGAGGCCTCTCTGTCACGGCCACGAGGTGGCTGTTCGGCCACATCAAGTGCTTCCTCCTCTAATTGGGGTAGCAACCCGCGCTTTGGGTAACTCTTGGAGGGGCGTTCGAGTTTATGCTCTTTGGCCGCAAGGACTTCGGTCCATCTGTCAACCAGCAAATCTTGATCAGCTCGGAACTGTTGCTGTTTTTTCTTGAGGCTTCTTGCCGTGGCCATAATCCTGCGTTGGAAACGCTTTTGCTCAACGGGATCCTCTGGCACAACAAATTCGTTGTCGTCGAGGCTTGCCTCGTCTTTGGAGGGAGGCATATAATTATCATCCTCGACCTCTCTGTCTGCCACTCTCTCATGAGGGCTGGTTTCTTCATCCTCCTGTGCTAAACCTTGCTGGAGGGGGTTTTCTTCGGCACTTTTCGGAGTATTATTATCTCCCGTGCTGGAATCACCGTTTTTGTGTTGGTGGGATTTTGAGCGGCGCGCTGACGCCGGCGCTTGGGCTGTTTCTTGGAGGGGTCACCCTCCGCTGTTCCATCGCCCTCTCCCTCTTTTGGGGTGTCCACCATGTATATGTCATATGACGAGGTGGCTTTCCAGGGCCTAGTAGGCGCTGGTTCTTCATCATCTCCTTCATCGGTGTCCATACCATCGATGTCTTCGGAGTCGAAGTCGAGCATGTCGGTTAAGTCGTCGACAGTGGCTACAAAGTGGGTGGTGGGTGGGTTTTGAATTTCTTCATCGTTCGTACCCCAACCTTGCTGACCGTAGTCCGGCCAGGGCTCTCCTGATAAAGAGAGAGACTTCAGTGACTTCAGGATATCGCCGAAAGGCGAGTGCTGAAAGACGTCCGCGGCCGTGAACTCCATGATCGGCGCCCAATCGGATTCGATCGGCAGGGGCGCGGAGGGTTCGGAGTCCGAAGAAGAATCCGGCTCCATGGAGTCACGAGTCTCGCAGAGTATGGGGTTGGTGTTCGGCTCAACCGCCGTTGGGATCACAGCCCCTGAGGTGGCGTCCAACCGCCCATCCTCGATCGGCACGGTTGGCTCCGAACTAAGGGTCGGAGCCGATGCGGGTGCGGCCTCCAGGGCACTGTTCGGCGACAGAGCTAGATCATGCTCGTCGTGACAGTGCGGCGCGCTCGGCGGTGGTACGAATCCGTCGAAGATCAAGTCCCCGCGGATGTCAGCCATGTAGTTTAAATTTCCGAATCTGACCTGACGGCCAGGGGCGTAGCTTTCGATCTGCTCTAGATGGCCAAGTGAATTGGCCCGCAGTGCGAAGCCGCCAAAGACGAAGATCTGTCCGGGGAGGAAGGTCTCACCCTGGTCTGCATAGTCATTGATGATCGTAGGAGCCATCGGGCCTGACGGCGACGACACAGAGGAACTCTCAATGAAAGCACCAATGTCGGTGTCAAAACCGGCGGATCTCGGTTAGGGGGTCCCGAACTGTGCGTCTAGGCCGGATGGTAACAGGAGGCAAGGGACACGAAGTTTTACCCAGGTTCGGGCCCTCTCGATGGAGGTAAAACCCTACGTCCTGCTTGATTAATATTGATGATATGGGTAGTACAAGAGTAAATCTACCACGAGATCAGAGAGGCTAAACCCTAGAAGCTAGCCTATGGTATGATTGTTGATGTGTATGTTGTCCTACGGACTAAAACCCCCGGTTTATATAGACACCGGAGAGGGTTAGGGTTACATAGGGTCGGTTACAATGGTAGGAGATCTGAACATCTGTATCGCCAAGCTTGCCTTCCACGCCAAGGAAAGTCCCTTCCGGACACGGGAAGGAGTCTTCAATCTTGTATCTTCATAGTCCAGGAGTTCGGCTGAAGATATAGTTCGGCTATCCGAACACCCCCTAATCCAGGACTCCCTCACCCGGCTTCGGTGCCTCTTGGTGGCGAGTTGCTGTGGGTTCGGCACGGCGTCCCGAATGCCTTCCCTATGAAACACCATATGTGTACGGTAGGTGAAGTGTCTAAAAGGGGATCCTATTTTTGGATCTGGGATTTTGGTTTTTCTTACGTGCGACGCAAGGAGCAGTCCGGGATAGTCGGCCATTATGGCCACCATGCGTCATCGCAGCTCAATTGATAGAATTGCCAGTCTATCAGCTCCACGAATATGTCCGGATCCTCTTCGAGTCCGGGACCGAGGGCCCGGCCAGCGTCCACTGGTTGTGGAGATGGGCTGTTGACCTCCCTTACAGCTTTTCGCAGTTCCTGCCGTAAAATGGCAAGGTGAGTACCTACGATGAAGAATGCGAGAAGAATGGGAGTAAAGAGGTACAACTCACCTAGCTTGGAGGGTTGTACATGGAGAATCCATCCCGTGGCTTGATACGGATGAACTCCTCTTCCTCTCCCTTGAACAACTCGGACAGAATTTTTGCTAAAGCAGCAGCGGAGTCGGGTCCCTTACGCCCGCAGTGGGTGGCATCATCTTCCTTGTTAAAACACCACAGGGGGTGCCCTCGATATTGAAGTGGCTGCACTCCCCGCATTATGCATATTGACATAACCTCGACTATTGTCAATCCTGATTGAGCCAACGCTTTAATCGGGTTCATCAGGTAAAGGACTTCTCCGTTGTCTTCCTCCTAGGGGCTCCGTGGGCGCCAGCTTCGGCGTTTCTTCAGAGGAGCATTGTTGAACTCAGGAAGACCCCGCCGAACAGGGTCTGAAAGGGGAACGTCCTCCATATAAAACCACTCCGAAGGCCAGTCTTCGGACGTCTTCTTCGGAGTGCCGGATAGGTATCTGGTCTCGGCGATGCGCCATATTTTGACTCCGCCCACATGATAAAGTGACCCCTTCTGTGTGCGGGCCACAAGGCAAAATAACCTCTTCCACAGCTCGAAATGAGCCTCGCAGCCCAGAAATAGCTCACAAAGGGCAACATAACCGGCGATGTGTAGTATGGAAGCCGGGGTGAAATTATGCAGTTGTAGGCCATAGAACTCCAGGAGCCCGCGGATGAATGGATGGATGGGAAATCCGAGTCCCCTTAGTAAGTAAGGGATGAGGCATACCCGCTCCCCCTTAGAGGGGCTGGGGAAGCTCTCCGCTTGCTCCCCGCCATTATAAGTGGCGAGCCCGGCTCGGACGGGGACCATATACACTGGAGGGAGAAATCCCTGAGTCTGCGGCTCTACTAATCGACTGTGCGGGATGTAACTCCTCTCCCATTCACCGGGCTTAGGGCTACAGGTGCGGGAGGAGGAGCTGCGGTGGTCGGCCATGTTGGAATGGATTTTTCCGAGCGCACTCTGATGGATTCTCGCCATGGGAGGATGGTACAGAGTGGATCTAAGAATCCCCATCCCTTTAATAGACCATTTATTTACCTGGCTAGGGTGTGAATGTAAAAACGCCCTGGCTCCTCGCATTCGCTTGACGCGTGGAAGATGGCCCTTATTGGGCACAGAAGCCAAGAAGTCCAACATTTATGGGAGCCAGACACTACTTTACAGATATTCAAGATTTGGAGAAGAACCCGCCTTGCAATGTCGAAGACAATACTACGTGACGGACTCATCGTCATTGAAGCCTGGTTCAGGGGCTACTGAGGGTGTCCTGGATTAGGGGGTCTCCAGACAGCCGGACTGTATCCTTTGGCCGGACTGTCGGACTGTGAAGATACAAGATTGAAGACTTCGTCCCGTGTCCAGATGGCACTCTACTTGGCGTGGAAGGCAAGCTAGGCAATACGGATATGTATATCTCCTCCTTTGTAACCGACCTTGTCTAACCCCCTCCGGTGTCTATATAAACCGGAGGGGTTTTAGTCCATATGACAACAGACAATCATACCATAGGCTAGCTTCTAGGGTTTAGCCTCTTTGATCTCGTGGTAGATCAACTCTTGTAATACTCATATCATCAAGAACAATCAAGCAGGACGTAGGGTATTACCTCCATCAAGAGGGCCCGAACCTGGGTAAACATCGTGTCCCCTGCCTCCTGTTACCATCCGCCTTAGACGCACAGTTCGGGACCCCCTACTCGAGATCCGCCGGTTTTGACACTGACACCCATTGTTTCGGATCAGCCGTGGAGTGTGCTTGTTGGTGGAGGGGAGTAAAAAATTTACTATTCTATTTCGGACCGCCAATAATCTATCTAGCATGGAAGATACCGAGATCTCTTGGTTGTTATATTGACAATGAAAGCATACTGCTCAAAAATATTCATCTCTATTTTAAAAGCTCGAGCTTTGGCACCTCTACAAATCCCTACTTCCCTCTGTGAAGGGCCTATCTATTTACTTTTATTGCTGAGTCATCATCCTCTTATAAAAAGCACCAGTTAGAGAGCACCATTATCATTCATATGCTTTTCTATCAATTGATATTGAGTATGAGTGTGACTGGATCTCTTTTACCATGAATTATAATGTCTAGTCAGTCCTCGATCTTGAGCGGTGCTCTGCATTTATGTTTTGTGGTCTAAGAAAGGGCTAGCAAGATACCATTATGTCATGATTGTTTTGAAAAAGTGTTGTCATCCGAGATTCATTATTATTGCTCGCTACTTGATTATGCCATTGGTATGAGTAAATGTGAGACCTAAATGTTATTGTGAATGTGCTTAGTTCATAGATGTTGTTTTCAGCAGAATTGTCATGGTGTTATTTTTGTGTAGAAATAAAAGTTCTTGGATTGACCTGAAAATTTACGAAGAATATTTTTGGAATATATAAAAAATATTGGTGAAATAATCAACCAGAGGGGGCCACCCAGAGGCCACAAGCCCTGGGGGCGCGCCCTGCAGGCTTGCAGGCCCCATGGGCCTCCTCAGACCCTAATTCCAATGTTATATATTCACATCTGTAGAGAAAGAAATCATAGAGAAGGATTCATCGCATTTTACAATACGGAGCTGCCGCCGCCTCCTGTTCTTCATCGAGAGGGCTGATCTGCAGTCCGTTCGGGGCTCCTGAGAGGGGGATTCGTCATCATCATCATCACCAACCTTCCTCCATCAGCAATTTTATGATGCTTACCGCCGTGCGCGAGTAATTCCATTGTAGGCTTGCTGGACGGTGATGGGTTGGCTGAGATTTATCATGTAATAGAGTTAGTTTTGTTAGGATTTGATCCCTAGTATCCACTATGTTCTGAGATTGATGTTGCTACGACTTTGCTGTGCTTAATGCTTGTCACTAGGGCCGGAGTGCCATGATTTTAGATCTGAACCTATTATGTTTTCATGAATATATTTGTGTTCTCGATCCCATCTTGCAAGTTGTATACACCTATTATGAGTTATGATCCGCATACCCCAAGGTGACAATAATTGGGATTGTTTCCGGTGATTACCATAGTTTGAGGAGTTCATGTATTCATTAAGTGCTAATGCTTTGTTCCGGTTCTCTATTAAAAGGAGTCCTTAATATCCCTTAGTTTTGATTATCACCCGCTGCCACGGGAGGGTAGGATAAAAGATGTCATGCAAGTTCTTTTCCATAAGCACGTATGACTATATACGACATACATGCCTACATTATATTGATGAATTGGAGCTAGTTCTATGTCACCCTAGGTTATAACTGTTGCATGATGAATGCCATCCGACATATTTATCCATCACTGATCCATTGCCTATGAGCTTTTCACATATTGATCTTTGCTAAGTTACTTTCGTTTTGCAAACCTGGTGATGGTACCAAAGAAGGACAAATCCTGGCGCCCGTGTGTCGATTTTAAGGACCTCAACAAGGCCTGCCCAAAGGATCCCTTCCCCCTCCCCTGCATTGATCAAATTATCGATGCTACCGCAGGACACGAGTCATTGTGTTTCCTCGATGCATACTCCGGCTACCACCAAATCAAGATGGCGGAGTCCGACCAAGCCGCAACGGCATTTATCACACCATATGGCCCCTTCTGTTTCAACACAATGCCTTTTGGGCTCAAAAACGCCGCCGCAACATATCAGCGCATGATTCAGACATGTCTGGAGAAACAGATCGGCAAAATAGTAGAGGCATACGTAGATGATGTGGTCATTAAAACCAAACACGTCGACTCTCTAATAGACGACTTGAGGCTCACATTCGACAACCTCCGAACATACGACATCAAGCTCAATCCAGAAAAATGCATTTTCGGCATACCAGTCGGAAAGCTCCTGGGCTTCATTGTCTCCAGTAGAGGAATTGAAGCTAATTCGGCCAAATCTGAGCTCTGTCATAGTTGGCTATCCCAACGGACCTCAAACAAATCCAGAAATTAATTGGATGTGTGGCGGCTCTAAGCCGCTTTATCTCCCGCTTGGGAGAAAAGGCGTCACCCCTTTATCGCCTCCTTCGGCGCACCGAACACTTCGAGTGGACGGACGCTGCCACAGCCGGATTGGAAGAAATAAAAGCCATACTGGCAACCAACCCAATCCTGGCCGCGCCAAACATCGGCGAACCAATGCTGTTGTACATTGCGGCAACTCATCAGGTTGTAAGCGCAGTGCTTGTTGTCGAACGAGAAGCGGACGGACATAAATTCCCTCTTCAAAAGCTGATATATTATGTATCCACTGTCCTCACTCCATGCAAATCACGGTACCCACATTATCAAAAGATAGCCTATGCGGTATTCATGGCATCCCGGAAGCTGCGACACTACTTTCAAGAGTGTTCGATTACAGTAGCCTCGGAAGTACCACTTAATGATATTATAAACAACCGCGACGCCACGGGCCAGATTGCCAAATGGGCCATTGAGCTCCTCCCGTTCAACATGACATACAAACCTCGGCGAGCCATTAAGTCGCAAGTATTGGCCGACTTTGTCACTGAATGGACGGAAGCCGAACTCCCTAAAGAGTACGGCGCATACTCCAATGGGATCATGCACTTCGACGGCTCCAAAATGCTGGCTGGTCTGGGGGCTGGCGTCGTCCTGACGTCCCCAACCGGAGATACAGTTCAATACGTACTGCAGATACTATATACAGACTCCAACAACGCAGCCGAATACGAAGCCCTGTTGCATGGTCTTCGGATGGCAGTTTCCATGGGCATTCAACGCCTGGAGGTGTGTGGGGATTCGAACGTCGCAATATCCCAAATAAATGGAGACTTCGGTGCCAAGGATCCGAAGATGGTGGCCTATCGAAACATCGTCCTAAAGATATCAGCTTGGTTCGAGGGGCTCGAATTTCACCATGTGGCTCAGGAAAACAATCAGGCGGCGGATATCCTTGCCCGCATTGGTGCAAAACGCGACGCGGTCCCCCCAATATCTTTTCGGAGAGGTTGTTTAAGCCATCCGTGGTATGGGAAGGGGACACCGGTAACAATAGTCCAGACCCGGCCAAAATGCCCGATACCAAACACTCTGACATAATCGGAGGCTCTGCCACCGAAATAACACCTTCAACCCACGTAATAATGGCCATCATCGCCTCGTGGACAGAACCATTCCTGGCCTACCTAACTAGGCAGGAACTTCCCGAGGACCAAAATGAGGCACGCTGCATAGTGCGGCGATATAAAGCCTACAGGGTCCACGAGGGAGAGCTGTATAAAAAAAGCACTACTGGAGTCCTTCAAAGGTGCATCTCCGAAGAGGAAGGGCGGATGCTTTTGGCAGAAATTCACGTCGGACTCGGCGGCCACCACACCGCAGCCCGGGACCTTGTAAGCAAGGCCTTCCGTACAGGGTTTTATTGGCCGACGGTCCGGGCAGACGCACAGGACTTGGTCCAACGCTGCGCCGGTTGCCTGCTTTTTGCAAACCAAAGCCACATGCCACCCACCGCCCTCCAAAAAATCCCCATCACCTGGCCCTTCGCGGTCTGGGGGCTTGACATGGTTGGACCCCTTAAAGGGGGGACCCATAAGAAAAAATACTTACTGGTCATGGTGGATAAATTCACCAAATGGATAGAAGCCAAACCTGTTAAAACAGCCGAATCCGGATCGGTGATAGACTTCATATCAGGGGTTGTACACCGTTATGGCGTCCCCCACAGCATCATCACTGACAACGGAACGAACTTCACGGCCGACGAGGTAAAACTTTGGTGCAGCAACATGGGCATCAACTCGATTATGCTTCCGTCTATGATTCACAAACCAACGGCCAAGTTGAGCGAGCAAATGGTCTTATCATGAGCGGCATTAAACCCAGATTAGTGTGGTCCTTAAAGAAGTCTAACACGCACTGGGTAGAGGAGCTCGACTCCGTACTCTGGGGGCTATGGACAACACCGAATCGTACTACCGGATATACACCCTTCTTTATTGTGTACAGCGCAGAGGCAGTTCTGCCCTGTGACATAATTCATGACTCATCTCGAGTGCGCATGTACGAAGAAAGAGAAGCCGAGCTTGATCGGCAGGACAGTCTGGACACCCTGGAGGAGGAGCGCGATGTGGCAAAAGCCCGTTCCAAATTCTATCAGCAACAGGCTCGCAGATACCAAAGCAGAGAAGTACGGGCCAAAACTTATAATGTTGGCGAGTTAGTTCTACGCCTGCCGGAGAAGAAAAATACCAAACTCGAGCCCAAATGGGAAGGTCCCTTCATTATTGACCATGTTCTGACCGGTGGAGCGTACCGTCTGCGGAATGCATCGAATAATCGACTTGAGCCGAACCCATGGAACGCAGCTAGGCTCCGAAGATTGTACGCCTAGCGCCGGACTCTATGTTCATCTCCTTCCTCTGTCTCTTTCTTTTATTCTTTCTCAAGGCTTTCAAGGGCCAACTTGTGCCTCGCTTGCACACTATAGATGCGCTAACCGCGCTCATTATACCTGGGGGCTTCTTACACAGAAGCTTAATTATCTATCTGGGCTTCATGCCCAGCACATGTGTTATTCTTCCACATGTACCTTTTCTTCGCCATTATATGCATCGATATGACTTAAGTTTTGGCCAAGCTGGGTTGCCTGGCTCTTGTATTTATGCCCTACGTTCCCGTTAATTCGGCTAGGGCATAAGGGGAGCACCTCTGCGATTGTTACTGCCAGTCAGCCGGATGTGTACCTCAGACTGGGTGAAGCCGAAATCTAGCGTTCTTAAGGGAATATTCAGTCGGTGAACAAAAGATGATTTTTATTTATTTTCCATATGTGCCCCCAGATGTTTTTGCGTGCGTTTCCTCTCGCAGTCCAGACATGCACTATAGGGCATGCGTACCCAGGGAAAGGAACCCTTAACGGAACTATTCTCCCTGGAAGATGTTTCTTACTACCCATGTAATATAACATAACTAGTTGGGCACTTGTCCGTTCAAGCACTAATGACCCCTACGCCTGGTCTCCACGCATACCCCGGTTCTTATATAACTGAGCGGGTATTCGGATACACTCCGAACTATCGGGTCCCGACGTTGAAGCGAAAAGGTCCGCCATGACAAATGATTTACAATCCGGCTAGAAGGTATTATACATGTCACTTTAATCACATAGTCATGTAGACTGAATAAATTCCTCTTCTATACCATCCAACAGGCGGTCTAGCCTACAATCCTGTTGGGAATACTTTGCGGCTAATTCTACTTGCCCATAGACTAAGCTAACGGGAATCTCTTTCCCATTGGGCCCCACAGGTCCGACCTCGGCCATGTGATATGGGTCAGGCTTGGTATACCGCGTCTTCACCATGGCCCAGGCTTCCCTGGCACCTTGATGGTAGGCATATATCTTCCATAATCGGAAGTGCCGCCGTGCTCCCTTGAGCTTCTCCGCAAGCTCTTCAATGCCTTCGGGTACGGAGACGGATGGCCACAAGGCCTGGGCAATACCTTGCATCACCTGCCGAACTTGTTCGTGCAGTTGTGAGAGCTCGGATAGAAGATCACCTACAGACCCGGGCATCTCCTCTGCGGGACGACCCGTCAGCATACCTGCAGACATAACTCTGTTAGACGGCTTCTCTGCCGACCCCTTTTTTAAGGGTTCGTCCAAGCACTTACTGAAAATGCCGCGTCGAAGCCGCTTATTCTCCTTCTCGGAGTCCGCAAGCTGGGCTCGAACATCTTTTAGTTCCACGCTTAGTTTGGTATTGGCATCTTGGAGATTGTTTTTCTCCCGCCTGACCTCAGTCAGCACGCGTTCGCCAGCCTTTAGCTGTCGCATGACATGCTGGTCCTCCGGATTCTCTCCGGATTCATCTGCAACATCTATTGTTAGATCTGCAGCCATGCCGCATGCTATATGGTACCTATCATTCTTTGAAAGAAATGTTACCAGCTGGGGACTTTTTAGGTTCCTTTGATGCGGCAACAACGGCCTGAAGTTGGGTCTTGCATTCCTCCAGCTCCTGTAACAGTCGAGTATTCTTTTCTATAAGAACCTGCACAATAGATGATCCTTAAATCAGTTCTGCTAACTATTTCAAGTCTCATGGGCTACTGATACATATAATCGTTAGATTTGCTTACCCGTACATCCCTTACATACTGGTCCGTGGCTCTGGCTAGACCATTTTGAGCAGCACGGAGATACACCTCTCCAGAATTGAAGGCATCAAATGCCTCTAGGGAGAAGCAAGCGTCACGGAGTACGGCCCGGCGACGCCTATGATTCATGGCGCTCTCCACTTCTGAATTTGTAGCGGATAGTCTATCTGCATCCTCTGTAGGGGGAGTATCCGGCGTCCGCCTCTATGTCCGGTCCTGGAGCCCGACTGGTGGAAGCGTGATCAGCAGCCTCGCCGGACATATTCCGGCGAGCATTTTTTCTGTTAAAGAAACATGGACGTCATTACATTTTGAGAAAGACGACAACCACGGAGCGGGGTTTTTGTCATACCTCTGCGCCGGCGTCTCCGTCCTGACCGCCTTGCTTTTTGGCCTGCCCGACCTCGGTGCCTCTTGTTGGCGAGTTGCTGTGGGTTCGGCATGGCGTCCCGAATGCCTTCCCTGTAAAACACCATATGTATATGGTAGGTGAAGTGTCTAAAAGGGGATCCTAGTTTTTGGAGTTGGGATTTTTGGTTTTTCTTACGTGCGACACAGGGAGCAGTCCGGGATAGTCGGCTGTAATAGCCACCATGGCGTCATCACAGCTTAATTGATAGAACTGCTGGTCTATCAGCTCCATGAATATGTCCGGATCTTCTTCGAGTCCGGGACCGAGGGCTCGGTCAAGGTCCTCTGGTTGTGGAGATGGGCTGCTGACCTCCCTTATGGCTTTTCGCAGTTCCTGCCGCAAAATGTCAAGGTGAGTACCTACGACAAAGAATGCGGGAAGAATGGGAGTAAGGAGATATAACTCACCCAACTTGGAGGGTTGTACATGGAGAATCCATCCCGTGGCTTGATGCGGATGAACTCCTCTTCCTCTCCCTTGAACAACTCGGACAGTATTTTTGCTAAAGCAGCAGCGTTGTCTGGACCCTTGCGCCCGCAACGGGTGGCATCATCTTCCCCGTTAAAACACCACAGGGGATGCCCTCGATATTGAAGTGGTTGCACTCCCCGCATTATGCATATTGACATAACCTCGATTCCTGTCAATCCTGATTGAGCCAGCGCTCTAATCCGGTTCATCAGGTAAAGGACTTCTCCATTTACTTCCTCTTTGGGGCTCCGTGGGAGCCAACTTCGGTGTTTCTTCAGAGGAGCATTGTTGAACTCAGGAAGACCCCGCCGAAGAGGGTCCGGAAGGGGGACGTCCTCCATATAAAACTATTCTGAAGGCCAGTCTTCGGACGTCTTCTTCAGAGTACCAGACAGGTATCCGATTTCAGCGATGTGCCATATTTCGGCTCCGTCCACTTGATAAAGTCACCCCTTCTGTGTGCGGGGGACAAGGCAAAATAACCTTTTCCACAACTCGAAATGAGCCTCGCAGCCCAGGAATAACTCGTAGAGGGTGACATAGCCGGCGATGTGTAATATGGAAGCAGGGGTGAAATTGTGCAGTTGGAGGCCGTAAAACTCCAGGAGCCCGCGGAGGAACGGATGAATTGGAAATCCGAGTCCCCTTAATAAGTAAGGAACAAGGCATACCCGCTCCCCTGTAGAGGGGCTGGGGAAGCTCTCCTCTTGCTCCCCGCCATTGTAGGTGGCGAGCCTGGTTCGGACGGGAACCATATACGCTGGAGGGAGAAATCCCTTGGTCTGCAGTTTGACTAATCGACTGTGTGGGATAGAACACCTCTCCCAATCACCGGGCTTAGGGCTACGGGGCGGGATGAGGAGCTGCGGAGGTCGGCCATGCTGGAGTGGATCTTTCCGAAGCGCGCTCCGATGGATTCTCGCTGGGGGGGATGGTATGGATTGGATCTAAGAATCCCCATTCCTTTAATCGACAATTTATTTAACTGGCTAGGGGGGCGAATGTAAAAATGCCCTGGCTCCTCGTATTCATTCGACGCGTGGAAGATAGCCCTTATTGGGCGCGGAAGCCAAGAAGTTCAACATTTATGGGGCCGGACACTGCCTAACAAACATTCGAAATTTGGAGAAGAACCCGCCTTGCAATGCCGAAGACAATACTGCGTGTCGAACTTGACGTCATTGAAGCCTGGTTTGGGGGCTACTGAGGAAGTCCTGGATTAGGGGGTCTCCGGACAACCGGACTATATCCTTTGGCCGGACTGTTGGACTATGAAGAGACAAGATTGAAAACTTCGTCTCGTGTCCGGATGGGACTCTCCTTGGCGTGGAAGGCAAGTTAGGCAATACAGATATGTATATCTCCTCCTTTGTAACCGACCTTGTGTAACCCTAGCCCCCTCTCGTGTCTATATAAACCGGAGAGTTTTAGTCCGTAGGACAACATACAATCATACCCTAGGCTAGCTTCTAGGGTTTAGCCTCTCCGATCTCGTGGTAGATCAACTCTTGTACTACTCATATTATCAAGAATAATCAAGCAGGACGTAGGGTTTTACCTCCATCAAGAGCGCCCGAACCTGGGTAACACATCGTGTCCCCTGCCTCCTGTTACCATCCGCCTTAGACGCACAGTTCGGCACCCCCTACTCGAGATCCGCCAGTTTTGACACTAACACCAGGCAGTAGTGATAGACGAGGACGTGGTGGCGCACGCACATCTGGGCGACGGCGACCTTGGGACGAGACCCGGCTCGAGAGAGGGTGTACTCGAGGTTGAACCGACCACCTTGTACTTTTCCTCGGCAAGCAATAGCTCCATGATGTGGATGGAGTGCTCCGCCCAGACCAGGTCGTTGGTGTACACCACCGAGAGGTCCATGAACCTTCTGTGGGTGTCCACCACAGCACGCATGGTGAATTGCTGCTCGTCGTCGGTAGCCGCTCGGAGTGCCATTGGAGCCGCGTAGGATACTCTCTAAGAATTTCTCGTGGTGGGCGTGGTTCTTGCAATGGTGGGTCGCGATCGAAAGGTTGAAGAGACACAAGGGTAGGTTAGATGGACACTGTAATAAATGGGGGCCGGCCGGCCTGTAATCGTCATGTCTTGGCATGACATTCATAGCGGAGGATTCCAGAATCTAGTGCACGCTTGACGACACTTCACCCCAGGCGTGGGCTCGAAGAGCCTGTTCCCACGCTACCGCGTTGTTTACCATGCAGGCTTCCCGCCCGGCTAGTTTGGCCACGCGTCAGCTAGAAGAGGGACAAATCGTGGGCGTTTATTGGCAAAAAGTTTTGTAAAAATGAAGTGTGTGGAATGACTTCGGTCATAAGTTTACCCTTGGGTGATTAGGTCAAAGTTACACAGAAGGGTGATAATGGACACTCGAGTGCGATAATTAATTATGCGCTCTATAGTGCACACGATGGAAGAAACCAACTGTGTGCAATATTGTTGAAGATCACAGTCGAGTTAGCTATACAGATCGTGTGCTATGAGACCGACAAGGTAAACTAATTCGAGAATGGCTAATAAAATCTAAGTCCTTTGCATATTAAGGTCAAAATAGTGCTAGCAATACACGAGTCTCATACGATGCCATTTCAATGATTGTACCACAAAAGCTTGAAATGTTACAAGGTTCAAATTCCAGAGTTATATGGCTCAAATTCGAAGATTACAAGGTTGAAACTGATATTAGAAATGAAATTCAGCTCATCAGCTGCAAATGCTCGCATTGATGCACTGAACATGGATATCAGAGAGGTTCAAACTAATATCACCGCTTCTAAGTCTGGCTTTGAAACCTCACAATTTTTGCAAAGGGATCAGCCACTAAGAAGTCATGTATGGGGTTGACCCGATGACTTCCGATTACTCTGTCATCTGAAGTTCCAAAATGAAATTCAAGATTTTTGGAGCCTACTCCATTCTGCAGCAGGCACCGGCACTGATCAACAAACCATTCATTTTTGCGAAATAAATGTAGGGCAAACCTCATTTCCTTCAGCACCCTTGCTCTGGGAACAAAGAACCTGGCGAATATAATCTCCGGTAAGGTCCCTCGGTAGGAGTTCAAAGTAATTTCTGAGAGATGTAGATCTAGGCATTCGACATGATTGTTATATTGTATCACATTATCCACCACTGGGCCTAATTTTATCTGCAAAAGTAGAAACGTGTTAGTGCCTACATGCAGTTTTGAACATTACTACAGGACTAGCTATTGGGTTTGCAGGATTTGTAAAATGCACTAACATGCCATCTTCGATCTAACATGATTAACATGGGCATTTGATTACATTCTAGAAAAATGTAGTCTTCTTCACAAAAGGTTGGAGTGGATGAAAAGTTCCCTAAGAAAAGTAGTACAGATGAATCCAAAGGAGAAATGCTTATTGAATGTAACCATATGGATCAAGCAACCAATATGGG